>NC_134837.1:261111419-261324992 GCF_004210375.1 Tachypleus tridentatus | reverse complement strand
CTAGAACAAATGTTGAAACACACTAAGGTATAAAGTCCTAACTAGAACAAATGTTGAAACACACTAAGGTATAAAGTCCTAACTAAAACAATTGTTGAAACACACTAAGGTATAAAGTCTTAACTAGAACAAATGTTGAAACACACTAAGGTATAAAGTCTTAACAAGAACAAATGTTGAAACACACTAAGGTATAAAGTCCTAACTAGAACAAATGTTGAAACACACTAAGGTATAAAGTCCTAACTAGAACAAATGTTGAAACACACTAAGGTATAAAGTCCTAACTAGAACAAATGTTGAAACACACTAAGGTATAAAGTCCTAACTAGAACAAATGTTGAAACACACTAAGGTATAAAGTCTTAACTAGAACAAATGTTGAAACACACTAAGGTATAAAGTCTTAACTAGAACAAATGTTGAAACACACTAAGGTATAAAGTCTTAACTAGAACAAATGTTGAAACACACTAAGGTATAAAGTCCTAACTAGAACAAATGTTGAAACACACTAAGGTATAAACACTAGAACAAATGTTGAAACACACTAAATAAAGTCTAACTAGAACAAATGTTGAAACACACTAAGGTATAAAGTCTTAACTAGAACAAATGTTGAAACACACTAAGGTATAAAGTCCTAACTAGAACAAATGTTGAAACACACTAAGGTATAAAGTCTAAGGTATAAAGTCTAACTAGAACAAATGTTGAAACACACTAAGGTATAAAGTCCTAACTAGAACAAATGTTGAAACACACTAAGGTATAAAGTCCTAACTAAAACAATTGTTGAAACACACTAAGGTATAAAGTCTTAACTAGAACAAATGTTGAAACACACTAAGGTATAAAGTCTTAACTAGAACAAATGTTGAAACACACTAAGGTATAAAGTCTTAACTAGAACAAATGTTGAAACACACTAAGGTATAAAGTCTTAACTAGAACAAATGTTGAAACACACTAAGGTATAAAGTCTTAACTAGAACAAATGTTGTTAAGGTATAAAGTCTTAACTAGAACAAATGTTGAAACACACTAAGGTATAAAGTCTTAACTAGAACAAATGTTGAAACACACTAAGGTATAAAGTCCTAACTAGAACAAATGTTGAAACACACTAAGGTATAAAGTCACTAACTAGAACAAATGTTGAAACACACTAAGGTATAAAGTCTTAACTAGAACAAATGTTGAAACACACTAAGGTATAAAGTCTTAACTAGAACAAATGTTGAAACACACTAAGGTATAAAGTCTTAACTAGAACAAATGTTGAAACACACTAAGGTATAAAGTCTTAACTAGAACAAATGTTGAAACACACTAAGGTATAAAGTCCTAACTAGAACAAATGTTGAAACACACTAAGGTATAAAGTCTAACTAGAACAAATGTTGAAACACACTAAGGTATAAAGTCTAACTAGAACAAATGTTGAAACACACTAAGGTATAAAGTCTAACTAGAACAAATGTTGAAACACACTAAGGTATAAAGTCTAACTAACTAAGGAAGTCTTAACTAGAAATGTTGAAAACACTAGAAAGGTATAAAGTCTTAACTAGAACAAATGTTGAAACACACTAAGGTATAAAGTCCTAACTAGAACAAATGTTGAAACACACTAAGGTATAAAGTCCTAACTAGAACAAATGTTGAAACACACTAAGGTATAAAGTCCTAACTAGAACAAATGTTGAAACACACTAAGGTATAAAGTCCTAACTAGAACAAATGTTGAAACACACTAAGGTATAAAGTCCTAACTATAAATGTTGAAACACACTAAGGTATAAAGTCTAACTAGAACAAATGTTGAAACACACTAAGGTATAAAGTCCTAACTAGAACAAATGTTGAAACACACTAAGGTATAAAGTCTAACTAGAACAAATGTTGAAACACACTAAGGTATAAAGTCCTAACTAGAACAAATGTTGAAACACACTAAGGTATAAAGTGTTAACTAGAACAAATGTTGAAACACACTAAGGTATAAAGTCTTAACTAGAACAAATGTTGAAACACACTAAGGTATAAAGTCTTAACTAGAACAAATGTTGAAACACACTAAGGTATAAAGTCTTAACTAGAACAAATGTTTAATGTTGAAACACACTAAGGTATAAAGTCTTAACTAGAACAAATGTTGAAACACACTAAGGTATAAAGTCTTAACTAGAACAAATGTTGAAACACACTAAGGTATAAAGTCTTAACTAGAACAAATGTTGAAACACACTAAGGTATAAAGTCTTAACTAGAACAAATGTTGAAACACACTAAGGTATAAAGTCTTAACTAGAACAAATGTTGAAACACACTAAGGTATAAAGTCTTAACTAGAACAAATGTTGAAACACACTAAGGTATAAAGTCTTAACTAGAACAAATGTTGAAACACACTAAGGTATAAAGTCTTAACTAGAACAAATGTTGAAACACACTAAGGTATAAAGTCTTAACTAGAACAAATGTTGAAACACACTAAGGTATAAAGTCTTAACTAGAACAAATGTTGAAACACACTAAGGTATAAAGTCCTAACTAGAACAAATGTTGAAACACACTAAGGTATAAAGTAATAAAGTGAAACACACTAAGGTATAAAGTCCTAACTAGAACAAATGTTGAAACACACTAAGGTATAAAGTCCTAACTAGAACAAATGTTGAAACACACTAAGGTATAAAGTCACTAACTAAAGAACAAATGTTGAAACACACTAAGGTATAAAGTCCTAACTAGAACAAATGTTGAAACACACTAAGGTATAAAGTCTTAACTAGAACAAATGTTGAAACACACTAAGGTATAAAGTCTTAACTAGAACAAATGTTGAAACACACTAAGGTATAAAGTCTTAACTAGAACAAATGTTGAAACACACTAAGGTATAAAGTCTTAACTAGAACAAATGTTGAAACACACTAAGGTATAAAGTCTTAACTAGAACAAATGTTGAAACACACTAAGGTATAAAGTCTAACTAGAACAAATGTTGAAACACACTAAGGTATAAAGTCCTAACTAGAACAAATGTTGAAACACACTAAGGTATAAAGTCCTAACTAGAACAAATGTTGAAACACACTAAGGTATAAAGTCTAACTAGAACAAATGTTGAAACACACTAAGGTATAAAGTCCTAACTAGAACAAATGTTGAAACACACTAAGGTATAAAGTCTTAACTAGAATAAAGTAAAACACACTGAAACAGGTATAAAGTCTAACTAGAACAAATGTTGAAACACACTAAGGTATAAAGTCCTAACTAGAACAAATGTTGAAACACACTAAGGTATAAAGTCTAACTAGAACAAATGTTGAAACACACTAAGGTATAAAGTCTTAACTAGAACAAATGTTGAAACACACTGAGGTATAAAGTCTTAACTAGAACAAATGTTGAAACACACTAAGGTATAAAGTCCTAACTAGAACAAATGTTGAAACACACTAAGGTATAAAGTCCTAACTAGAACAAATGTTGAAACACACTAAGGTATAAAGTCCTAACTAGAACAAATGTTGAAACACACTAAGGTATAAAGTCAAATGTTAACTAAAGAACAAATGTTGAAACACACTAAGGTATAAAGTCTTAACTAGAACAAATGTTGAAACACACTAAGGTATAAAGTCTTAACTAGAACAAATGTTGAAACACACTAAGGTATAAAGTCTTAACTAGAACAAATGTTGAAACACACTAAGGTATAAAGTCCTAACTAGAACAAATGTTGAAACACACTAAGGTATAAAGTCTAAAGAACAAATGTTGAAACACACTAAGGTATAAAGTCTTAACTAGAACAAATGTTGAAACACACTAAGGTATAAAGAACAAATGTTGAAACACACTAAGGTATAAAGTCTTAACTAGAACAAATGTTGAAACACACTAAGGTATAAAGTCTTAACTAGAACAAATGTTGAAACACACTAAGGTATAAAGTCTTAACTAGAACAAATGTTGAAACACACTAAGGTATAAAGTCCTAACTAGAACAAATGTTGAAACACACTAAGGTATAAAGTCCTAACTAGAACAAATGTTGAAACACACTAAGGTATAAAGTCCTAACTAGAACAAATGTTGAAACACACTAAGGTATAAAGTCCTAACTAGAACAAATGTTGAAACACACTAAGGTATAAAGTCTTAACTAGAACAAATGTTGAAACACACTAAGGTATAAAGTCTTAACTAGAACAAATGTTGAAACACACTAAGGTATAAAGTCTTAACTAGAACAAATGTTGAAACACACTAAGGTATAAAGTCTTAACTAGAACAAATGTTGAAACACACTAAGGTATAAAGTCTTAACTAACTAAGGAACAAATGTTGAAACACACTAAGGTATAAAGTCTTAACTAGAACAAATGTTGAAACACACTAAGGTATAAAGTCCTAACTAGAACAAATGTTGAAACACACTAAGGTATAAAGTCCTAACTAGAACAAATGTTGAAACACACTAAGGTATAAAGTCTTAACTAGAACAAATGTTGAAACACACTAAGGTATAAAGTCTAACTAACTGAAGAACAAATGTTGAAACACACTAAGGTATAAAGTCTTAACTAGAACAAATGTTGAAACACACTAAGGTATAAAGTCTTAACTAGAACAAATGTTGAAACACACTAAGGTATAAAGTCTTAACTAGAACAAATGTTGAAACACACTAAGGTATAAAGTAACTAGAACAAATGTTGAAACACACTAAGGTATAAAGTCTAACTAACTAGAACAAATGTTGAAACACACTAAGTTATAAAGTCCTAACTAAATCAATTGTTGAAACACACTAAGGTATAAAGTCTTAACTAGAACAAATGTTGAAACACACTAAGGTATAAAGTCTTAACTAGAACAAATGTTGAAACACACTAAGGTATAAAGTCTTAACTAGAACAAATGTTGAAACACACTAAGGTATAAAGTCTAACTAGAACAAATGTTGAAACACACTAAGGTATAAAGTCCTAACTAGAACAAATGTTGAAACACACTAAGGTATAAAGTCCTAACTAGAACAAATGTTGAAACACACTAAGGTATAAAGTCCTAACTAGAACAAATGTTGAAACACACTAAGGTATAAAGTCCTAACTAGAACAAATGTTGAAACACACTAAGGTATAAAGTCCTAACTAGAACAAATGTTGAAACACACTAAGGTATAAAGTCCTAACTAGAACAAATGTTGAAACACACTAAGGTATAAAGTCTTAACTAGAACAAATGTTGAAACACACTAAGGTATAAAGTCTTAACTAGAAAACAAATGTTGAAACACACTAAGGTATAAATGTAACTAGAACACATGTTGAAACACACTAAGGTATAAAGTCCTAACTAGAACAAATGTTGAAACACACTAAGGTATAAAGTCTTAACTAGAACAAATGTTGAAACACACTAAGGTATAAAGTCTAACTAGAACAAATGTTGAAACACACTAAGGTATAAAGTTAACTAGAACAAATGTTGAAACACACTAAGGTATAAAGTCTTAACTAGAACAAATGTTGAAACACACTAAGGTATAAAGTCCTAACTAGAACAAATGTTGAAACACACTAAGGTATAAAGTCTTAACTAGAACAAATGTTGAAACACACTAAGGTATAAAGTCTTAACTAGAACAAATGTTGAAACACACTAAGGTATAAAGTCTTAACTAGAACAAATGTTGAAACACACTAAGGTATAAAGTCTTAACTAGAACAAATGTTGAAACACACTAAGGTATAAAGTCTTAACTAGAACAAATGTTGAAACACACTAAGGTATAAAGTCTTAACTAGAACAAATGTTGAAACACACTAAGGTATAAAGTCTTAACTAGAACAAATGTTGAAACACACTAAGGTATAAAGTCCTAACTAGTTGAAACACACTAAGGTATAAAGTCTAACTAGAACAAATGTTGAAACACACTAAGGTATAAAGTCTTAACTAGAACAAATGTTGAAACACACTAAGGTATAAAGTCTTAACTAGAACAAATGTTGAAACACACTAAGGTATAAAGTCTTAACTAGAACAAATGTTGAAACACACTAAGGTATAAAGTCAAATGTTAACTAGAACAAATGTTGAAACACACTAAGGTATAAAGTCTTAACTAGAACAAATGTTGAAACACACTAAGGTATAAAGTCTTAACTAGAACAAATGTTGAAACACACTAAGGTATAAAGTCTTAACTAGAACAAATGTTGAAACACACTAAGGTATAAAGTCTAACTAGAACAAATGTTGAAACACACTAAGGTATAAAGTCTAACTAGAACAAATGTTGAAACACACTAAGGTATAAAGTCCTAACTAGAACAAATGTTGAAACACACTAAGGTATAAAGTCTTAACTAGAACAAATGTTGAAACACACTAAGGTATAAAGTCTTAACTAGAACAAATGTTGAAACACACTAAGGTATAAAGTCTTAACTAGAACAAATGTTGAAACACACTAAGGTATAAAGTCCTAACTAGAACAAATGTTGAAACACACTAAGGTATAAAGTCCTAACTAGAACAAATGTTGAAACACACTAAGGTATAAAGTCCTAACTAGAACAAATGTGAAACACACTAAGGTATAAAGTCCTAACTAGAACAAATGTTGAAACACACTAAGGTATAAAGTCTTAACTAGAACAAATGTTGAAACACACTAAGGTATAAAGTCTTAACTAGAACAAATGTTGAAACACACTAAGGTATAAAGTCTAACTAGAACAAATGTTGAACACACTAAGGTATAAAGGTAACTAGAACAAGTGTTGAAACACATTAAGGTATAAAGTCCTAACTCGAACAAATGTTGAAACACACTAAGGTATAAAGTCCTAACTAGAACAAATGTTGAAACACACTAAGGTATAAAGTCCTAACTAGAACAAATGTTGAAACACACTAAGGTATAAAGTCCTAACTAGAACAAATGTTGAAACACACTAAGGTATAAAGTCCTAACTAGAACAAATGTTGAAACACACTAAGGTATAAAGTCCTAACTAGAACAAATGTTGAAACACACTAAGGTATAAAGTCCTAACTAGAACAAATGTTGAAACACACTAAGGTATAAAGTCCTAACTAGAACAAATGTTGAAACACACTAAGGTATAAAGTCCTAACTAGAACAAATGTTGAAACACACTAAGGTATAAAGTCCTAACTAGAACAAATGTTGAAACACACTAAGGTATAAAGTCTTAACTAGAACAAATGTTGAAACACACTAAGGTATAAAGTCTTAACTAGAACAAATGTTGAAACACACTAAGGTATAAAGTCTTAACTAGAACAAATGTTGAAACACACTAAGGTATAAAGTCTTAACTAGAACAAATGTTGAAACACACTAAGGTATAAAGTCTTAACTAGAACAAATGTTGAAACACACTAAGGTATAAAGTCTTAACTAGAACAAATGTTGAAACACACTAAGGTATAAAGTCTTAACTAGAACAAATGTTGAAACACACTAAGGTATAAAGTCTTAACTAGAACAAATGTTGAAACACACTAAGGTATAAAGTCCTAACTAGAACAAATGTTGAAACACACTAAGGTATAAAGTAAAGTCTAACTAGAACAAATGTTGAAACACACTAAGGTATAAAGTCCTAACTAGAACAAATGTTGAAACACACTAAGGTATAAAGTCTTAACTAGAACAAATGTTGAAACACACTAAGGTATAAAGTCTTAACTAGAACAAATGTTGAAACAACTAAGGTATAAAGTCTTAACTAGAACAAATGTTGAAACACACTAAGGTATAAAGTCCTAACTAGAACAAATGTTGAAACACACTAAGGTATAAAGTCTTAACTAGAACAAATGTTGAAACACACTAAGGTATAAAGTCTAACTAGAACAAATGTTGAAACACACTAAGGTATAAAGTCTTAACTAGAACAAATGTTGAAACACACTAAGGTATAAAGTCTTAACTAGAACAAATGTTGAAACACACTAAGGTATAAAGTCTAACTAGAACAAATGTTGAAACACACAAATGTTAAGGTATAAAGTCTAACTAGAACAAATGTTGAAACACACTAAGGTATAAACTAAAATGTTGAAACACACTAAGGTATAAAGTCTTAACTAGAACAAATGTTGAAACACACTAAGGTATAAAGTCTTAACTAGAACAAATGTTGAAACACACTAAGGTATAAAGTAACTAGAACAAATGTTGAAACACACTAAGGTATAAAGTCTTAACTAGAACAAATGTTGAAACACACTAAGGTATAAAGTCTTAACTAGAACAAATGTTGAAACACACTAAGGTATAAAGTCCTAACTAGAACAAATGTTGAAACACACTAAGGTATAAATGTTGAAACACACTAAGGTATAAAGTCTTAACTAGAACAAATGTTGAAACACACTAAGGTATAAAGTCTTAACTAGAACAAATGTTGAAACACACTAAGGTATAAAGTCTAACTAGAACAAATGTTGAAACACACTAAGGTATAAAGTCTTAACTAGAACAAATGTTGAAACACACTAAGGTATAAAGTCTAACTAGAACAAATGTTGAAACACACTAAGGTATAAAGTCCTAACTAGAACAAATGTTGAAACACACTAAGGTATAAAGTCCTAACTAGAACAAATGTTGAAACACACTAAGGTATAAAGTCTTAACTAGAACAAATGTTGAAACACACTAAGGTATAAAGTCTTAACTAGAACAAATGTTGAAACACACTAAGGTATAAAGTCTTAACTAGAACAAATGTTGAAACACACTAAGGTATAAAGTCTTAACTAGAACAAATGTTGAAACACACTAAGGTATAAAGTCTTAACTAGAACAAATGTTGAAACACACTAAGGTATAAAGTCTTAACTAGAACAAATGTTGAAACACACTAAGGTATAAAGTCTGAAACACAAGGTATAAAGTTAACTAGAACAAATGTTGAAACACACTAAGGTATAAAGTCTTAACTAGAACAAATGTTGAAACACACTAAGGTATAAAGTAACTAAATGTTGAAACACACTAAGGTATAAAGTCTAACTAGAACAAATGTTGAAACACACTAAGGTATAAAGTCTAAACTAGAACAAATGTTGAAACACACTAAGGTATAAAGTCTTAACTGGTAAAATGTTGAAACACACTAAGGTATAAAGTCCTAACTAGAACAAATGTTGAAACACACTAAGGTATAAAGTCTTAACTAGAACAAATGTTGAAACACACTAAGGTATAAAGTCCTAACTGGAACAAATGTTGAAAACACTAAGGTATAAAGTCCTAACTAGAACAAATGTTGAAACACACTAAGGTATAAAGTCTTAACTAGAACAAATGTTACACTAAGGTATAAAGTCTTAACTAGAACAAATGTTGAAACACACTAAGGTATAAAGTCCTAACTAGAACAAATGTTGAAACACACTAAGGTATAAAGTCTTAACTAGAACAAATGTTGAAACACACTAAGGTATAAAGTCTTAACTAGAACAAATGTTGAAACACACTAAGGTATAAAGTCCTAACTGGAACAAATGTTGAAACACACTAAGGTATAAAGTCCTAACTAGAACAAATGTTGAAACACACTAAGGTATAAAGTCCTAACTAGAACAAATGTTGAAACACACTAAGGTATAAAGTCCTAACTAGAACAAATGTTGAAACACACTAAGGTATAAAGTCTAACTAGAACAAATGTTGAAACACACTAAGGTATAAAGTCTTAACTAGAACAAATGTTGAAACACACTAAGGTATAAAGTCCTAACTAGAACAAATGTTGAAACACACTAAGGTATAAAGTCTTAACTAGAACAAATGTTGAAACACACTAAGGTATAAAGTCTTAACTAGAACAAATGTTGAAACACACTAAGGTATAAAGTCTAACTAGAACAAATGTTGAAACACACTAAGGTATAAAGTCCTAACTAGAACAAATGTTGAAACACACTAAGGTATAAAGTCTAACTAGAACAAATGTTGAAACACACTAAGGTATAAAGTCTTAACTAGAACAAATGTTGAAACACACTAAGGTATAAAGTCTTAACTAGAACAAATGTTGAAACAACTAAGGTATAAAGAACAAATGTTGAAACACACTAAGGTATAAGTCTTAACTAGAACAAATGTTGAAACACACTAAGGTATAAAGTCTTAACTAGAACAAATGTTGAAACACACTAAGGTATAAAGTCTTAACTAGAACAAATGTTGAAACACACTAAGGTATAAAGTCTTAACTAGAACAAATGTTGAAACACACTAAGGTATAAAGTCTAACTAGAACAAATGTTGAAACACACTAAGGTATAAAGTCTAACTAGAACAAATGTTGAAACACACTAAGGTATAAAGTCTTAACTAACTAGAACAAATGTTGAAACACACTAAGGTATAAAGTCTAACTAGAACAAATGTTGAAACACACTAAGGTATAAAGTCTTAACTAGAACAAATGTTGAAACACACTAAGGTATAAAGTCTTAACTAGAACAAATGTTGAAACACACTAAGGTATAAAGTCTTAACTAGAACAAATGTTGAAACACACTAAGGTATAAAGTCTTAACTAGAACAAATGTTGAAACACACTAAGGTATAAAGTCCTAACTAGAACAAATGTTGAAACACACTAAGGTATAAAGTCTAACTAGAACAAATGTTGAAACACACTAAGGTATAAAGTCAAATGTTAACTAGAACAAATGTTGAAACACACTAAGGTATAAAGTCCTAACTAGAACAAATGTTGAAACACACTAAGGTATAAAGTCTAACTAGAACAAATGTTGAAACACACTAAGGTATAAAGTCTAACTAGAACAAATGTTGAAACACACTAAGGTATAAAGTCTTAACTAGAACAAATGTTGAAACACACTAAGGTATAAAGTCTTAACTAGAACAAATGTTGAAACACACTAAGGTATAAAGTCTTAACTAGAACAAATGTTGAAACACACTAAGGTATAAATTCTTAACTAGAACAAATGTTGAAACACACTAAGGTATAAAGTCCTAACTAGAACAAATGTTGAAACACACTAAGGTATAAACTAACTAGAACAAATGTTGAAACACACTAAGGTATAAAGTCTAACTAGAACAAATGTTGAAACACACTAAGGTATAAAGTCCTAACTAGAACAAATGTTGAAACACACTAAGGTATAAAGTCTTAACTAGAACAAATGTTGAAACACACTAAGGTATAAAGTCTTAACTAGAACAAATGTTGAAACACACTAAGGTATAAAGTCTTAACTAGAACAAATGTTGAAACACACTAAGGTATAAAGTCTTAACTAGAACAAATGTTGAAACACACTAAGGTATAAAGTCCTAACTAGAACAAATGTTGAAACACACTAAGGTATAAAGTCTTAACTAGAACAAATGTTGAAACACACTAAGGTATAAAGTCTTAACTAGAACAAATGTTGAAACACACTAAGGTATAAAATGTTGAAACACACTAAGGTATAAAGTCTTAACTAGAACAAATGTTGAAACACACTAAGGTATAAAGTCTAACTAGAACAAATGTTGAAACACACTAAGGTATAAAGTCTTAACTAGAACAAATGTTGAAACACACTAAGGTATAAAGTCTTAACTAGAACAAATGTTGAAACACACTAAGGTATAAAGTCTTAACTAGAACAAATGTTGAAACACACTAAGGTATAAAGTCTTAACTAGAACAAATGTTGAAACACACTAAGGTATAAAGTCTTAACTAGAACAAATGTTGAAACACACTAAGGTATAAAGTCTTAACTAGAACAAATGTTGAAACACACTAAGGTATAAAGTCCTAACTAGAACAAATGTTGAAACACACTAAGGTATAAAGTCTTAACTAGAACAAATGTTGAAACACACTAAGGTATAAAGTCTAACTAGAACAAATGTTGAAACAAATGTTGAAAAATGTTGAAACACTAAGGTATAAAGTCTAACTAGAACAAATGTTGAAACACACTAAGGTATAAAGTCTAACTAGAACAAATGTTGAAACACACTAAGGTATAAAGTCTTAACTAGAACAAATGTTGAAACACACTAAGGTATAAAGTCTAACTAGAACAAATGTTGAAACACACTAAGGTATAAAGTCTTAACTAGAACAAATGTTGAAACACACTAAGGTATAAAGTCTAACTAGAACAAATGTTGAAACACACTAAGGTATAAAGTCTTAACTAGAACAAATGTTGAAACACACTAAGGTATAAAGTCTTAACTAGAACAAATGTTGAAACACACTAAGGTATAAAGTCTTAACTAGAACAAATGTTGAAACACACTAAGGTATAAAGTCTAACTAGAACAAATGTTGAAACACACTAAGGTATAAAGTCTTAACTAGAACAAATGTTGAAACACACTAAGGTATAAACACTAACTAGAACAAATGTTGAAACACACTAAGGTATAAAGTCTTAACTAGAACAAATGTTGAAACACAGGTATAAAGGTAACTAAAGTAAAGTCTAACTAGAACAAATGTTGAAACACACTAAGGTATAAAGGAACAAATGTTGAAACACACTAAGGTATAAAGTCCTAACTAGAACAAATGTTGAAACACACTAAGGTATAAAGTCTTAACTAGAACAAGGTATAAAGTAACTGAAACACACAAATGTTGAAACACACTAAGGTATAAAGTCTTAACTAGAACAAATGTTGAAACACACTAAGGTATAAAGTCCTAACTAGAACAAATGTTGAAACACACTAAGGTATAAAGTCTAACTAGAACAAATGTTGAAACACACTAAGGTATAAAGTCCTAACTAGAACAAATGTTGAAACACACTAAGGTATAAAGTCCTAACTAGAACAAATGTTGAAACACACTAAGGTATAAAGTCCTAACTAGAACAAATGTTGAAACACACTAAGGTATAAAGTCCTAACTAGAACAAATGTTGAAACACACTAAGGTATAAAGTCTTAACTAGAACAAATGTTGAAACACACTAAGGTATAAAGTCTTAACTAGAACAAATGTTGAAACACACTAAGGTATAAAGTCTTAACTAGAACAAATGTTGAAACACACTAAGGTATAAAGTCTAACTAGAACAAATGTTGAAACACACTAAGGTATAAAGTCTAACTAGAACAAATGTTGAAACACACTAAGGTATAAAGTCCTAACTAGAACAAATGTTGAAACACACTAAGGTATAAAGTCCTAACTAGAACAAATGTTGAAACACACTAAGGTATAAAGTCCTAACTAGAACAAATGTTGAAACACACTAAGGTATAAAGTCTTAACTAGAACAAATGTTGAAACACACTAAGGTATAAAGTCTTAACTAGAACAAATGTTGAAACACACTAAGGTATAAAGTCTTAACTAGAACAAATGTTGAAACACACTAAGGTATAAAGTCCTAACTAGAACAAATGTTGAAACACACTAAGGTATAAAGTCTTAACTAGAACAAATGTTGAAACACACTAAGGTATAAAGTCTTAACTAGAACAAATGTTGAAACACACTAAGGTATAAAGTCTTAACTAGAACAAATGTTGAAACACACTAAGGTATAAAGTCTTAACTAGAACAAATGTTGAAACAACTAAGGTATAAAGTCCTAACTAGAACAAATGTTGAAACACACTAAGGTATAAAGTACTAAGGTATAAAGAACTAGAAAATGTTGAAACACACTAAGGTATAAAGTCCTAACTAGAACAAATGTTGAAACACACTAAGGTATAAAGTCTAACTAGAACAAATGTTGAAACACACTAAGGTATAGAACAAAAAGTAAAGTCTAACTAGAACAAATGTTGAAACACACTAAGGTATAAAGTCCTAACTAGAACAAATGTTGAAACACACTAAGGTATAAAGTCCTAACTAGAACAAATGTTGAAACACACTAAGGTATAAAGTCTAACTAACTAGAACAAATGTTGAAACACACTAAGGTATAAAGTCCTAACTAGAACAAATGTTGAAACACACTAAGGTATAAAGTCCTAACTAGAACAAATGTTGAAACACACTAAGGTATAAAGTCTTAACTAGAACAAATGTTGAAACACACTAAGGTATAAAGTCTTAACTAGAACAAATGTTGAAACACACTAAGGTATAAAGTCTTAACTAGAACAAATGTTGAAACACACTAAGGTATAAAGTCTTAACTAGAACAAATGTTGAAACACACTAAGGTATAAAGTCTTAACTAGAACAAATGTTGAAACACACTAAGGTATAAAGTCTTAACTAGAACAAATGTTGAAACACACTAAGGTATAAAGTCTTAACTAGAACAAATGTTGAAACACACTAAGGTATAAAGTCTTAACTAGAACAAATGTTGAAACACACTAAGGTATAAAGTCTTAACTAGAACAAATGTTGAAACACACTAAGGTATAAAGTCTTAACTAGAACAAATGTTGAAACACACTAAGGTATAAAGTCTTAACTAGAACAAATGTTGAAACACACTAAGGTATAAAGTCTTAACTAGAACAAATGTTGAAACACACTAAGGTATAAAGTCAAATGTTAACTAGAACAAATGTTGAAACACACTAAGGTATAAAGTCTTAACTAGAACAAATGTTGAAACACACTAAGGTATAAAGTCTTAACTAGAACAAATGTTGAAACACACTAAGGTATAAAGTCTAACTAGAACAAATGTTGAAACACACTAAGGTATAAAGTCTAACTAGAACAAATGTTGAAAACACACAAATGTTGAAACACACTAAGGTATAAAGTCTTAACTAGAACAAATGTTGAAACAGGTATAAAGTCTTAACTAGAACAAATGTTGAAACACACTAAGGTATAAAGTCTTAACTAGAACAAATGTTGAAACACACTAAGGTATAAAGTCTTAACTAGAACAAATGTTGAAACACACTAAGGTATAAAGTCTTAACTAGAACAAATGTTGAAACACACTAAGGTATAAAGTCTTAACTAGAACAAATGTTGAAACACACTAAGGTATAAAGTCTTAACTAGAACAAATGTTGAAACACACTAAGGTATAAAGTCTTAACTAGAACAAATGTTGAAACACACTAAGGTATAAAGTCTAACTAGAACAAATGTTGAAACACACTAAGGTATAAAGTCTTAACTAGAACAAATGTTGAAACACACTAAGGTATAAAGTCTAACTAGAACAAATGTTGAAACACACTAAGGTATAAAGTCTTAACTAGAACAAATGTTGAAACACACTAAGGTATAAAGTCCTAACTAGAACAAATGTTGAAACACACTAAGGTATAAAGTCCTAACTAGAACAAATGTTGAAACACACTAAGGTATAAAGTCCTAACTAGAACAAATGTTGAAACACACTAAGGTATAAAGTCCTAACTAGAACAAATGTTGAAACACACTAAGGTATAAAGTCCTAACTAGAACAAATGTTGAAACACACTAAGGTATAAAGTCTTAACTAGAACAAATGTTGAAACACACTAAGGTATAAAGTCTTAACTAGAACAAATGTTGAAACACACTAAGGTATAAAGTCTTAACTAGAACAAATGTTGAAACACACTAAGGTATAAAGTCTTAACTAGAACAAATGTTGAAACACACTAAGGTATAAAGTCTTAACTAGAACAAATGTTGAAACACACTAAGGTATAAAGTCTTAACTAGAACAAATGTTGAAACACACTAAGGTATAAAGTCCTAACTGGAACAAATGTTGAAACACACTAAGGTATAAAGTCCTAACTAGAACAAATGTTGAAACACACTAAGGTATAAAGTCCTAACTAGAACAAATGTTGAAACACACTAAGGTATAAAGTCCTAACTAGAACAAATGTTGAAACACACTAAGGTATAAAGTCTTAACTAGAACAAATGTTGAAACACACTAAGGTATAAAGTCTTAACTAGAACAAATGTTGAAACACACTAAGGTATAAAGTCTTAACTAGAACAAATGTTGAAACACACTAAGGTATAAAGTCCTAACTAGAACAAATGTTGAAACACACTAAGGTATAAAGTCTTAACTAGAACAAATGTTGAAACACACTAAGGTATAAAGTCCTAACTAGAACAAATGTTGAAACACATAAAGTCCTAACTAGAACAAATGTTGAAACACACTAAGGTATAAAGTCTAACTAGAACAAATGTTGAAACACACTAGAACAAATGTTGAAACACTTTAAGGTATAAAGTCTTAACTAGAACAAATGTTGAAACACACTAAGGTATAAAGTAGAACAAATGTTGAAAACACTAACTAGAATAAAAATGTTGAAACACACTAAGGTATAAAGTCTTAACTAGAACAAATGTTGAAACACACTAAGGTATAAACTAACTAGAACAAATGTTGAAACACACTAAGGTATAAAGTCTAACTAGAACAAATGTTGAAACACACTAAGGTATAAAGTCTTAACTAGAACAAATGTTGAAACACACTAAGGTATAAAGTCTTAACTAGAACAAATGTTGAAACACACTAAGGTATAAAGTCTTAACTAGAACAAATGTTGAAACACACTAAGGTATAAAGTCTTAACTAGAACAAATGTTGAAACACACTAAGGTATAAAGTCTTAACTAGAACAAATGTTGAAACACACTAAGGTATAAAGTCTTAACTAGAACAAATGTTGAAACACACTAAGGTATAAAGTCTAAGGTATAAAGTCTAACTAGAACAAATGTTGAAACACACTAAGGTATAAAGTCTAACTAGAACAAATGTTGAAACACACTAAGGTATAAAGTCTAACTAGAACAAATGTTGAAACACACTAAGGTATAAAGTCTAACTAGAACAAATGTTGAAACACACTAAGGTATAAAGTCTTAACTAGAACAAATGTTGAAACACACTAAGGTATAAAGTCTTAACTAGAACAAATGTTGAAACACACTAAGGTATAAAGTCTTAACTAGAACAAATGTTGAAACACACTAAGGTATAAAGTCTTAACTAGAACAAATGTTGAAACACACTAAGGTATAAAGTCCTAACTAGAACAAATGTTGAAACACACTAAGGTATAAAGTCTAACTAGAACAAATGTTGAAACACACTAAGGTATAAAGTCTAACTAGAACAAATGTTGAAACACACTAAGGTATAAAGTCCTAACTAGAACAAATGTTGAAACACACTAAGGTATAAAGTCCTAACTAGAACAAATGTTGAAAACACTAAGGTATAAACTAACTAGAACAAATGTTGAAACACACTAAGGTATAAAGTCTTAACTAGAACAAATGTTGAAACACACTAAGGTATAAAGTCTTAACTAGAACAAATGTTGAAACACACTAAGGTATAAAGTCTTAACTAGAACAAATGTTGAAACACACTAAGGTATAAAGTCTTAACTAGAACAAATGTTGAAACACACTAAGGTATAAAGTCTTAACTAGAACAAATGTTGAAACACACTAAGGTATAAAGTCTTAACTAGAACAAATGTTGAAACACACTGTTGAAACACACTAAGGTATAAAGTCCTAACTAGAACAAATGTTGAAACACACTAAGGTATAAAGTCTTAACTAGAACAAATGTTGAAACACACTAAGGTATAAAGTCTAACTAGAACAAATGTTGAAACACACTAAGGTATAAAGTCTTAACTAGAACAAATGTTGAAACACACTAAGGTATAAAGTCTAACTAGAACAAATGTTGAAACACACTAAGGTATAAAGTCTTAACTAGAACAAATGTTGAAACACACTAAGGTATAAAGTCTAAGGTATAAAGTCTAACTAGAACAAATGTTGAAACACACTAAGGTATAAAGTCTTAACTAGAACAAATGTTGAAACACACTAAGGTATAAAGTCCTAACTAGAACAAATGTTGAAACACACTAAGGTATAAAGTCTAACTAGAACAAATGTTGAAACACACTAAGGTATAAAGTCTTAACTAGAACAAATGTTGAAACACACTAAGGTATAAAGTCCTAACTAGAACAAATGTTGAAACACACTAAGGTATAAAGTCTTAACTAGAACAAATGTTGAAACACACTAAGGTATAAAGTCTTAACTAGAACAAATGTTGAAACACACTAAGGTATAAAGTATAAAGAAACACACTAAGGTATAAAGTCTAACTAGAACAAATGTTGAAACACACTAAGGTATAAAGTCTTAACTAGAACAAATGTTGAAACACACTAAGGTATAAAGTCTTAACTAGAACAAATGTTGAAACACACTAAGGTATAAAGTAACTAGAACAAAAGTAAAGTCTAACTAGAACAAATGTTGAAACACACTAAGGTATAAAGTCCTAACTAGAACAAATGTTGAAACACACTAAGGTATAAAGTCTTAACTAGAACAAATGTTGAAACACACTAAGGTATAAAGTCTTAACTAGAACAAATGTTGAAACACACTAAGGTATAAAGTCTTAACTAGAACAAATGTTGAAACACACTAAGGTATAAAGTCCTAACTAGAACAAATGTTGAAACACACTAAGGTATAAAGTCTTAACTAGAACAAATGTTGAAACACACTAAGGTATAAAGTCTAACTAGAACAAATGTTGAAACACACTAAGGTATAAAGTCTTAACTAGAACAAATGTTGAAACACACTAAGGTATAAAGTCCTAACTAGAACAAATGTTGAAACACACTAAGGTATAAAGTCCTAACTAGAACAAATGTTGAAACACACTAAGGTATAAAGTCACTAAGGTATAAAGTCTAACTAACTAGAACAAATGTTGAAACACACTAAGGTATAAAGTCCTAACTAGAACAAATGTTGAAACACACTAAGGTATAAAGTCTTAACTAGAACAAATGTTGAAACACACTAAGGTATAAAGTCTAACTAGAACAAATGTTGAAACACACTAAGGTATAAAGTCTAACTAGAACAAATGTTGAAACACACTAAGGTATAAAGTCTTAACTAGAACAAATGTTGAAACACACTAAGGTATAAAGTCTTAACTAGAACAAATGTTGAAACACACTAAGGTATAAAGTCTTAACTAGAACAAATGTTGAAACACACTAAGGTATAAAGTCTTAACTAGAACAAATGTTGAAACACACTAAGGTATAAAGTCCTAACTAGAACAAATGTTGAAACACACTAAGGTATAAAGTCCTAACTAGAACAAATGTTGAAACACACTAAGGTATAAAGTCTTAACTAGAACAAATGTTGAAACACACTAAGGTATAAAGTCTTAACTAGAACAAATGTTGAAACACACTAAGGTATAAAGTCTAACTAGAACAAATGTTGAAACACACTAAGGTATAAACTAACTAGAACAAATGTTGAAACACACTAAGGTATAAAGTCCTAACTAGAACAAATGTTGAAACACACTAAGGTATAAAGTCCTAACTAGAACAAATGTTGAAACACACTAAGGTATAAAGTCCTAACTAGAACAAATGTTGAAACACACTAAGGTATAAACTAACTAGAACAAATGTTGAAACACACTAAGGTATAAAGTCAAATGTTGAAACACACTAAGGTATAAAGAACAAATGTTGAAACACACTAAGGTATAAAGTCTTAACTAGAACAAATGTTGAAACACACTAAGGTATAAAGTCAAATGTTGAAACACACTAAGGTATAAAGTCTTAACTAGAACAAATGTTGAAACACACTAAGGTATAAAGTCTTAACTAGAACAAATGTTGAAACACACTAAGGTATAAAGTCTTAACTAGAACAAATGTTGAAACACACTAAGGTATAAAGTCTAACTAGAACAAATGTTGAAACACACTAAGGTATAAAGTCCTAACTAGAACAAATGTTGAAACACACTAAGTATAAAGTAACTAAACTAACTAGAACAAATGTTGAAACACACTAAGGTATAAAGTCCTAACTAGAACAAATGTTGAAACACACTAAGGTATAAAGTTCTAACTAGAACAAATGTTGAAACACACTAAGGTATAAAGTCTAACTAGAACAAATGTTGAAACACACTAAGGTATAAAGTCTAACTAGAACAAATGTTGAAACACACTAAGGTATAAAGTCCTAACTAGAACAAATGTTGAAACACACTAAGGTATAAAGTCTAACTAGAAAATGTTGAAACACACTAAGGTATAAAGTCTTAACTAGAACAAATGTTGAAACACACTAAGGTATAAAGTCTTAACTAGAACAAATGTTGAAACACACTAAGGTATAAAGTCCTAACTAGAACAAATGTTGAAACACACTAAGGTATAAAGTCCTAACTAGAACAAATGTTGAAACACACTAAGGTATAAAGTCTAACTAGAACAAATGTTGAAACACACTAAGGTATAAAGTCTAACTAGAACAAATGTTGAAACACACTAAGGTATAAAGTCCTAACTAGAACAAATGTTGAAACACACTAAGGTATAAAGTCTTAACTAGAACAAATGTTGAAACACACTAAGGTATAAAGTCTTAACTAGAACAAATGTTGAAACACACTAAGGTATAAAGTCTAACTAGAACAAATGTTGAAACACACTAAGGTATAAAGTCCTAACTAGAACAAATGTTGAAACACACTAAGGTATAAAGTCCTAACTAGAACAAATGTTGAAACACACTAAGGTATAAAGTCTAAGGTATAAAGTCTAACTAGAACAAATGTTGAAACACACTAAGGTATAAAGTCTTAACTAGAACAAATGTTGAAACACACTAAGGTATAAAGTCTTAACTAGAACAAATGTTGAAACACACTAAGGTATAAAGTCCTAACTAGAACAAATGTTGAAACACACTAAGGTATAAAGTCTTAACTAGAACAAATGTTGAAACACACTAAGGTATAAAGTCTTAACTAGAACAAATGTTGAAACACACTAAGGTATAAAGTAACTAGAAGAAAATGTTGAAACACACTAAGGTATAAAGTCTAACTAACTAGGAACAAATGTTGAAACACACTAAGGTATAAAGTCTAGAACTAACTAGAACAAATGTTGAAACACACTAAGGTATAAAGTCCTAACTAGAACAAATGTTGAAACACACTAAGGTATAAAGTCCTAACTAGAACAAATGTTGAAACACACTAAGGTATAAAGTCTAACTAGAACAAATGTTGAAACACACTAAGGTATAAAGTCTTAACTAGAACAAATGTTGAAACACACTAAGGTATAAAGTCTTAACTAGAACAAATGTTGAAACACACTAAGGTATAAAGTCTTAACTAGAACAAATGTTGAAACACACTAAGGTATAAAGTCTTAACTAGAACAAATGTTGAAACACACTAAGGTATAAAGTCTTAACTAGAACAAATGTTGAAACACACTAAGGTATAAAGTCTTAACTAGAACAAATGTTGAAACACACTAAGGTATAAAGTCTTAAAGAACAAATGTGAAACACACTAAGGTATAAAGTCTTAACTAGAACAAATGTTGAAACACACTAAGGTATAAAGTCTTAACTAGAACAAATGTTGAAACACACTAAGGTATAAAGTCACTAACTAGAACAAATGTTGAAACACACTAAGGTATAAAGTCTATAAAGTCTTAAAGAAAATGTTGAAACACACTAAGGTATAAAGTCTAACTAGAACAAATGTTGAAACACACTAAGGTATAAAGTCTTAACTAGAACAAATGTTGAAACACACTAAGGTATAAAGTCTTAACTAGAACAAATGTTGAAACACACTAAGGTATAAAGTCTTAACTAGAACAAATGTTGAAACACACTAAGGTATAAAGTCTTAACTAGAACAAATGTTGAAACACACTAAGGTATAAAGTCTAACTAGAACAAATGTTGAAACACACTAAGGTATAAAGTCTTAACTAGAACAAATGTTGAAACACACTAAGGTATAAAGTCTTAACTAGAACAAATGTTGAAACACACTAAGGTATAAAGTCTTAACTAGAACAAATGTTGAAACACACTAAGGTATAAAGTCCTAACTGGAACAAATGTTGAAACACACTAAGGTATAAAGTCCTAACTAGAACAAATGTTGAAACACACTAAGGTATAAAGTACTAACTAGAACAAATGTTGAAACACACTAAGGTATAAAGTAACTAGAACAAATGTTGAAACACACTAAGGTATAAAGTCTTAACTAGAACAAATGTTGAAACACACTAAGGTATAAAGTCTTAACTAGAACAAATGTTGAAACACACTAAGGTATAAAGTCTTAACTAGAACAAATGTTGAAACACACTAAGGTATAAAGTCTTAACTAGAACAAATGTTGAAACACACTAAGGTATAAAGTCCTAACTGGAACAAATGTTGAAACACACTAAGGTATAAAGTCCTAACTAGAACAAATGTTGAAACACACTAAGGTATAAAGTCTAACTAGAACAAATGTTGAAACACACTAAGGTATAAAGTCCTAACTAGAACAAATGTTGAAACACACTAAGGTATAAAGTAACTAGAACAAATGTTGAAACACACTAAGGTATAAAGTCTAACTAGAACAAATGTTGAAACACACTAAGGTATAAAGTCCTAACTAGAACAAATGTTGAAACACACTAAGGTATAAAGTCTTAACTAGAACAAATGTTGAAACACACTAAGGTATAAAGTCTTAACTAGAACAAATGTTGAAACACACTAAGGTATAAAGTCTTAACTAGAACAAATGTTGAAACACACTAAGGTATAAAGTCTTAACTAGAACAAATGTTGAAACACACTAAGGTATAAAGTCTTAACTAGAACAAATGTTGAAACACACTAAGGTATAAAGTCCTAACTAGAACAAATGTTGAAACACACTAAGGTATAAAGTCTAACTAGAACAAATGTTGAAACACACTAAGGTATAAAGTCCTAACTAGAACAAATGTTGAAACACACTAAGGTATAAAGTCTAGAACTAACTAGAACAAATGTTGAAACACACTAAGGTATAAAGTCTTAACTAGAACAAATGTTGAAACACACTAAGGTATAAAGTCTTAACTAGAACAAATGTTGAAACACACTAAGGTATAAAGTCCTAACTAGAACAAATGTTGAAACACACTAAGGTATAAAGTCTAACTAGAACAAATGTTGAAACACACTAAGGTATAAAGTCTAACTAGAACAAATGTTGAAACACACTAAGGTATAAAGTCTTAACTAGAACAAATGTTGAAACACACTAAGGTATAAAGTCTTAACTAGAACAAATGTTGAAACACACTAAGGTATAAAGTCCTAACTGGAACAAATGTTGAAACACACTAAGGTATAAAGTCCTAACTAGAACAAATGTTGAAACACACTAAGGTATAAAGTCCTAACTAGAACAAATGTTGAAAGACACTAAGGTATAAAGTCTAACTAGAACAAATGTTGAAACACACTAAGGTATAAAGTCTTAACTAGAACAAATGTTGAAACACACTAAGGTATAAAGTCTTAACTAGAACAAATGTTGAAACACACTATAAAAGGTATAAAGTCACTAACTAAAGTCCTAAACAAATGTTGAAACACACTAAGGTATAAAGTCTAACTAGAACAAATGTTGAAACACAACTAACTAGAACAAATGTTGAAACACACTAAGGTATAAAGTCTTAACTAGAACAAATGTTGAAACACACTAAGGTATAAAGTCTTAACTAGAACAAATGTTGAAACACACTAAGGTATAAAGTCTAACTAGAACAAATGTTGAAACACACTAAGGTATAAAGTCCTAACTAGAACAAATGTTGAAACACACTAAGGTATAAAGTCTAACTAGAACAAATGTTGAAACACACTAAGGTATAAAGTCCTAACTAGAACAAATGTTGAAACACACTAAGGTATAAAGTCCTAACTAGAACAAATGTTGAAACACACTAAGGTATAAAGTCTAAGGTATAAAGTCTAACTAGAACAAATGTTGAAACACACTAAGGTATAAAGTCTTAACTAGAACAAATGTTGAAACACACTAAGGTATAAAGTCTTAACTAGAACAAATGTTGAAACACACTAAGGTATAAAGTCTTAACTAGAACAAATGTTGAAACACACTAAGGTATAAAGTCTTAACTAGAACAAATGTTGAAACACACTAAGGTATAAAGTCTTAACTAGAACAAATGTTGAAACACACTAAGGTATAAAGTCTTAACTAGAACAAATGTTGAAACACACTAAGGTATAAAGTCTTAACTAGAACAAATGTTGAAACACACTAAGGTATAAAGTCTTAACTAGAACAAATGTTGAAACACACTAAGGTATAAAGTCTTAACTAGAACAAATGTTGGTATAAAGTCTTAACTAGAACAAATGTTGAAACACACTAAGGTATAAAGTCTTAACTAGAACAAATGTTGAAACACACTAAGGTATAAAGTCTAACTAGAACAAATGTTGAAACACACTAAGGTATAAAGTCTTAACTAGAACAAATGTTGAAACACACTAAGGTATAAAGTCCTAACTAGAACAAATGTTGAAACACACTAAGGTATAAAGTCAAATGTTGAAACACACTAAGGTATAAAGTCTAACTAGAACAAATGTTGAAACACACTAAGGTATAAAGTCTTAACTAGAACAAATGTTGAAACACACTAAGGTATAAAGTCCTAACTAGAACAAATGTTGAAACACACTAAGGTATAAAGTCCTAACTAGAACAAATGTTGAAACACACTAAGGTATAAAGTCCTAACTAGAACAAATGTTGAAACACACTAAGGTATAAAGTCTAACTAGAACAAATGTTGAAACACACTAAGGTATAAAGTCTTAACTAGAACAAATGTTGAAACACACTAAGGTATAAAGTCTTAACTAGAACAAATGTTGAAACACACTAAGGTATAAAGTCTTAACTAGAACAAATGTTGAAACACACTAAGGTATAAAGTAACTAACAAATGTTGAAACACACTAAGGTATAAAGTCTAACTAGAACAAATGTTGAAACACACTAAGGTATAAAGTCTTAACTAGAACAAATGTTGAAACACACTAAGGTATAAAGTCTAACTAGAACAAATGTTGAAACACACTAAGGTATAAAGTCTAACTAGAACAAATGTTGAAACACACTATAAAGGTATAAAACACTAACTAAAGAACAAATGTTGAAACACACTAAGGTATAAAGTCTAACTAGAACAAATGTTGAAACACACTAAGGTATAAAGTCCTAACTAGAACAAATGTTGAAACACACTAAGGTATAAAGTCTTAACTAGAACAAATGTTGAAACACACTAAAGGTATAAAGTATAAAGTCCTAACTAGAACAAATGTTGAAACACACTAAGGTATAAAGTCCTAACTAGAACAAATGTTGAAACACACTAAGGTATAAAGTCCTAACTAGAACAAATGTTGAAACACACTAAGGTATAAAGTCCTAACTAGAACAAATGTTGAAACACACTAAGGTATAAAGTCCTAACTAGAACAAATGTTGAAACACACTAAGGTATAAAGTCCTAACTAGAACAAATGTTGAAACACACTAAGGTATAAAGTCTAACTAGAACAAATGTTGAAACACACTAAGGTATAAAGTCTTAACTAGAACAAATGTTGAAACACACTAAGGTATAAAGTCTTAACTAGAACAAATGTTGAAACACACTAAGGTATAAAGTCTTAACTAGAACAAATGTTGAAACACACTAAGGTATAAAGTCTTAACTAGAACAAATGTTGAAACACACTAAGGTATAAAGTCCTAACTAGAACAAATGTTGAAACACACTAAGGTATAAAGTCTTAACTAGAACAAATGTTGAAACACACTAAGGTATAAAGTCTTAACTAGAACAAATGTTGAAACACACTAAGGTATAAAGTCTAACTAGAACAAATGTTGAAACACACTAAGGTATAAAGTCCTAACTAGAACAAATGTTGAAACACACTAAGGTATAAAGTCCTAACTAGAACAAATGTTGAAACACACTAAGGTATAAAGTCTTAACTAGAACAAATGTTGAAACACACTAAGGTATAAAGTCTTAACTAGAACAAATGTTGAAACACACTAAGGTATAAAGTACTAAAGTGAAACACACTAAGGTATAAAGTTAACTAGAACAAATGTTGAAACACACTAAGGTATAAAGTCTAACTAGAACAAATGTTGAAACACACTAAGGTATAAAGTCTAACTAGAACAAATGTTGAAACACACTAAAGGTATAAAGTCACTAAGGTATAAAGTCCTAACTAGAACAAATGTTGAAACACACTAAGGTATAAAGTCTAACTAGAACAAATGTTGAAACACACTAAGGTATAAAGTCCTAACTAGAACAAATGTTGAAACACACTAAGGTATAAAGTCCTAACTAGAACAAATGTTGAAACACACTAAGGTATAAAGTCTTAACTATAAATGTTGAAACACACTAAGGTATAAAGTCTTAACTAGAACAAATGTTGAAACACACTAAGGTATAAAGTCTTAACTAGAACAAATGTTGAAACACACTAAGGTATAAAGTCCTAACTAGAACAAATGTTGAAACACACTAAGGTATAAAGTCCTAACTAGAACAAATGTTGAAACACACTAAGGTATAAAGTCTAACTAGAACAAATGTTGAAACACACTAAGGTATAAAGTCCTAACTAGAACAAATGTTGAAACACACTAAGGTATAAAGTCTTAACTAGAACAAATGTTGAAACACACTAAGGTATAAAGTCTTAACTAGAACAAATGTTGAAACACACTAAGGTATAAAGTCTTAACTAGAACAAATGTTGAAACACACTAAGGTATAAAGTCTTAACTAGAACAAATGTTGAAACACACTAAGGTATAAAGTCTTAACTAGAACAAATGTTGAAACACACTAAGGTATAAAGTCTTAACTAGAACAAATGTTGAAACACACTAAGGTATAAAGTCTTAACTAGAACAAATGTTGAAACACACTAAGGTATAAAGTCTTAACTAGAACAAATGTTGAAACACACTAAGGTATAAAGTCTTAACTAGAACAAATGTTGAAACACACTAAGGTATAAAGTCTAACTAGAACAAATGTTGAAACACACTAAGGTATAAAGTCTTAACTAGAACAAATGTTGAAACACACTAAGGTATAAAGTCTAACTAGAACAAATGTTGTTGAAACACACTAAGGTATAAAGTCCTAACTAGAACAAATGTTGAAACACACTAAGGTATAAAGTCCTAACTAGAACAAATGTTGAAACACACTAAGGTATAAAGTCTAGAACTAACTAGGAACAAATGTTGAAACACACTAAGGTATAAAGTCCTAACTAGAACAAATGTTGAAACACACTAAGGTATAAAGTCTTAACTAGAACAAATGTTGAAACACACTAAGGTATAAAGTCTTAACTAGAACAAATGTTGAAACACACTAAGGTATAAAGTCTTAACTAGAACAAATGTTGAAACACACTAAGGTATAAAGTCCTAACTAGAACAAATGTTGAAACACACTAAGGTATAAAGTCCTAACTAGAACAAATGTTGAAACACACTAAGGTATAAAGTCCTAACTAGAACAAATGTTGAAACACACTAAGGTATAAAGTCCTAACTAGAACAAATGTTGAAACACACTAAGGTATAAAGTCTTAACTAGAACAAATGTTGAAACACACTAAGGTATAAAGTCTTAACTAGAACAAATGTTGAAACACACTAAGGTATAAATAACTAGAACAAATGTTGAAACACACTAAGGTATAAAGTCCTAACTAGAACAAATGTTGAAACACACTAAGGTATAAAGTCCTAACTAGAACAAATGTTGAAACACACTAAGGTATAAAGTCTTAACTAGAACAAATGTTGAAACACACTAAGGTATAAAGTCTTAACTAGAACAAATGTTGAAACACACTAAGGTATAAAGTCTTAACTAGAACAAATGTTGAAACACACTAAGGTATAAAGTCTTAACTAGAACAAATGTTGAAACACACTAAGGTATAAAGTCTTAACTAGAACAAATGTTGAAACACACTAAGGTATAAAGTCTTAACTAGAACAAATGTTGAAACACACTAAGGTATAAAGTCTAACTAGAACAAATGTTGAAACACACTAAGGTATAAAGTCTAACTAGAACAAATGTTGAAACACACTAAGGTATAAAGTCCTAACTAGAACAAATGTTGAAACACACTAAGGTATAAACTAACTAGAACAAATGTTAAGGTATAAATGTCTTAACTAGAACAAATGTTGAAACACACTAAGGTATAAAGTCTTAACTAGAACAAATGTTGAAACACACTAAGGTATAAAGTCTTAACTAGAACAAATGTTGAAACACACTAAGGTATAAAGTCTAACTAGAACAAATGTTGAAACACACTAAGGTATAAAGTCTTAACTAGAACAAATGTTGAAACACACTAAGGTATAAAGTCTTAACTAGAACAAATGTTGAAACACACTAAGGTATAAAGTTAACTAACTAGAACAAATGTTGAAACACACTAAGGTATAAAGTCTTAACTAGAACAAATGTTGAAACACACTAAGGAAACACACTAAGGTATAAAGTCTTAACTAGAACAAATGTTGAAACACACTAAGGTATAAAGTCTTAACTAGAACAAATGTTGAAACACACTAAGGTATAAAGTCCTAACTAGAACAAATGTTGAAACACACTAAGGTATAAAGTCCTAACTAGAACAAATGTTGAAACACACTAAGGTATAAAGTCTAACTAGAACAAATGTTGAAACACACTAAGGTATAAAGTCTTAACTAGAACAAATGTTGAAACACACTAAGGTATAAAGTCTTAACTAGAACAAATGTTGAAACACACTAAGGTATAAAGTCCTAACTAGAACAAATGTTGAAACACACTAAGGTATAAAGTCCTAACTAGAACAAATGTTGAAACACACTAAGGTATAAAGTCCTAACTAGAACAAATGTTGAAACACACTAAGGTATAAAGTCTTAACTAGAACAAATGTTGAAACACACTAAGGTATAAAGTCTTAACTAGAACAAATGTTGAAACACACTAAGGTATAAAGTCTTAACTAGAACAAATGTTGAAACACACTAAGGTATAAAGTCTTAACTAGAACAAATGTTGAAACACACTAAGGTATAAAGTCTTAACTAGAACAAATGTTGAAACACACTAAGGTATAAAGTCTTAACTAGAACAAATGTTGAAACACACTAAGGTATAAAGTCACTAACTCCTAAGAACAAATGTTGAAACACACTAAGGTATAAAGTCTTAACTAGAACAAATGTTGAAACACACTAAGGTATAAAGTCTAACTAGAACAAATGTTGAAACACACTAAGGTATAAAGTCCTAACTAGAACAAATGTTGAAACACACTAAGGTATAAAGTCCTAACTAGAACAAATGTTGAAACACACTAAGGTATAAAGTAACTAGAACAAATGTTGAAACACACTAAGGTATAAAGTCTTAACTAGAACAAATGTTGAAACACACTAAGGTATAAAGTCTTAACTAGAACAAATGTTGAAACACACTAAGGTATAAAGTCTTAACTAGAACAAATGTTGAAAACACACACTAGGTATAAAGTCTTAACTAGAACAAATGTTGAAACACACTAAGGTATAAAGTCTTAACTAGAACAAATGTTGAAACACACTAAGGTATAAAGTGTTAACTAGAACAAATGTTGAAACACACTAAGGTATAAAGTCCTAACTAGAACAAATGTTGAAACACACTAAGGTATAAAGTCCTAACTAGAACAAATGTTGAAACACACTAAGGTATAAAGTCTTAACTAGAACAAATGTTGAAACACACTAAGGTATAAAGTCTAACTAGAACAAATGTTGAAACACACTAAGGTATAAAGTCCTAACTAGAACAAATGTTGAAACACACTAAGGTATAAAGTCTTAACTAGAACAAATGTTGAAACACACTAAGGTATAAAGTCCTAACTAGAACAAATGTTGAAACACACTAAGGTATAAAGTCTTAACTAGAACAAATGTTGAAACACACTAAGGTATAAAGTCTTAACTAGAACAAATGTTGAAACACACTAAGGTATAAAGTCTTAACTAGAACAAATGTTGAAACACACTAAGGTATAAAGTCCTAACTAGAACAAATGTTGAAACACACTAAGGTATAAAGTCTTAACTAGAACAAATGTTGAAACACACTAAGGTATAAAGTCCTAACTAGAACAAATGTTGAAACACACTAAGGTATAAAGTCTTAACTAGAACAAATGTTGAAACACACTAAGGTATAAAGTCCTAACTAGAACAAATGTTGAAACACACTAAGGTATAAAGTCTTAACTAGAACAAATGTTGAAACACACTAAGGTATAAAGTCTTAACTAGAACAAATGTTGAAACACACTAAGGTATAAAGTCTTAACTAGAACAAATGTTGAAACACACTAAGGTATAAAGTCTTAACTAGAACAAATGTTGAAACACACTAAGGTATAAAGTCCTAACTAGAACAAATGTTGAAACACACTAAGGTATAAAGTCCTAACTAGAACAAATGTTGAAACACACTAAGGTATAAAGTCTAACTAGAACAAATGTTGAAACACACTAAGGTATAAAGTCTTAACTAGAACAAATGTTGAAACACACTAAGGTATAAAGTCCTAACTAGAACAAATGTTGAAACACACTAAGGTATAAAGTAACTAGAACAAATGTTGAAACACACTAAGGTATAAAGTCTAACTAGAACAAATGTTGAAACACACTAAGGTATAAAGTCCTAACTAGAACAAATGTTGAAACACACTAAGGTATAAAGTCCTAACTAGAACAAATGTTGAAACACACTAAGGTATAAAGTCCTAACTAGAACAAATGTTGAAACACACTAAGGTATAAAGTCCTAACTAGAACAAATGTTGAAACACACTAAGGTATAAAGTCTAACTAGAACAAATGTTGAAACACACTAAGGTATAAAGTCTTAACTAGAACAAATGTTGAAACACACTAAGGTATAAAGTCTTAACTAGAACAAATGTTGAAACACACTAAGGTATAAAGTCTTAACTAGAACAAATGTTGAAACACACTAAGGTATAAAGTCTTAACTAGAACAAATGTTGAAACACACTAAGGTATAAAGTCTTAACTAGAACAAATGTTGAAACACACTAAGGTATAAAGTCTTAACTAGAACAAATGTTGAAACACACTAAGGTATAAAGTCCTAACTAGAACAAATGTTGAAACACACTAAGGTATAAAGTCTTAACTAGAACAAATGTTGAAACACACTAAGGTATAAAGTCTTAACTAGAACAAATGTTGAAACACACTAAGGTATAAAGTAACTAGAACAAATGTTGAAACACACTAAGGTATAAAGTCCTAACTAGAACAAATGTTGAAACACACTAAGGTATAAAGTCACACTAAGGTATAACTAGAACAAATGTTGAAACACACTAAGGTATAAAGTCTTAACTAGAACAAATGTTGAAACACACTAAGGTATAAAGTCTTAACTAGAACAAATGTTGAAACACACTAAGGTATAAAGTCTTAACTAGAACAAATGTTGAAACACACTAAGGTATAAAGTCTTAACTAGAACAAATGTTGAAACACACTAAGGTATAAAGTCCTAACTAGAACAAATGTTGAAACACACTAAGGTATAAAGTCCTAACTAGAACAAATGTTGAAACACACTAAGGTATAAAGTCCTAACTAGAACAAATGTTGAAACACACTAAGGTATAAAGTCAAATGTTAACTAAAGAACTAGAAAATGTTGAAACACACTAAGGTATAAAGTCTTAACTAGAACAAATGTTGAAACACACTAAGGTATAAAGTCTTAACTAGAACAAATGTTGAAACACACTAAGGTATAAAGTCTTAACTAGAACAAATGTTGAAACACACTAAGGTATAAAGTCCTAACTAGAACAAATGTTGAAACACACTAAGGTATAAAGTCCTAACTAGAACAAATGTTGAAACACACTAAGGTATAAAGTCCTAACTAGAACAAATGTTGAAACACACTAAGGTATAAAGTAGAGTAGATAGTCTTCGTGTAGCTTTGCATAAAATTCAAAACAAACATTTGTAGACAACCACTCTAACCCTCCCCTACACGAAATAAAGCAGTGGTCATGGCAGTGCGATATATACAATGTTTCTCAAAACGTAAAGTGTTAACGAAATATTTTGTCACAAAAAGTACGATAATTGTTTAACTGCACAACGGGTGATGCAAAAAATTTCTAAACCTTTGTTTGTTTGTTTCAGATTGTGACGTCCGAATGTGCAACTACGACCGATTTCTATGTACACGACGACCCCTCTAAATAACTTAGATTGCAGAAAACAAAACGCTGAAGAAAACGTGTAACGAACTTAGTGCTGTCTTGTTGTGAACACGATGTCATCTTGGGTCATTCGAATATATTTGATAAATAAAGATCCTAAACTGAAAGCCTGGAAAATCTGAGGACGTTTCTGTGTTGTGATATTTCTAAGAATTGATATACAAATCTATCCGATATATATTGGTGTAAAATAAAACTATGAAATGCATACTACTTAGAGGGAACAGCACATTAACATGAGTGTCATGAGAAATAAAAACTTCAAAACTAATAATTATTGGAGTTGTGAAACAGTTAATAATTATGATTTGAATTCTAACGGTATTATAATTTACACTTGGAAAAGTGAAATGATAGATAAGTCCTCATATCATGGAGAAAACCAAATGACGTAAGTCAGTGTGAGAGACAATTTTATATCCGAAAATATAAAGAAAATCGTATTTTATTCTTTCAACCACTTACATTCAACCAGAACCAGGAACCTTTAAGTTACTTTACTCCTACTCTACATGATTAGATCGTGAATATTCAGATTATAACATAGTTTACTTATTTGACTGTGTGTAAGAAGATTGTGAACTATCAAGTTATATAACTTATATTTATTTCTTATGAACAATGCAGATTTAGATTTTAACTGAAACAACTTACGTTTCTGTGATTAACTTCTCATTACAGTAGAATAAGTATGAATGTTAACAAACAATGGACTTTCGTAATAACATAAAACTATCAACAATGACCTTCCGTAATAACATAAAACAATCAACAATGACCTTCCGTAGTAACATAAAACAATCAACAATGACCTTCCGTAATAACATGAAACAATCAACAATGACCTTTCGTAATAACATAAAACAATCAACAATGACCTTTCGTAATAACATGAAACAATAAACAATAACCTTCCGTAATAAAATAAAGCAATCAACAATAACCTTTCGTAATAACATAAAACAATCAACAATGAGCTTTCGTAATAACATAAAACAATCAACAGTGACCTTTCGTAATAACGTAAAACAATCAACAATGACTTCCTGTTATAACATAAAACAATCAACAATCACTTCCCGTTATAACATAAAATAATCAACAATGACCTCATGTAATAACGTTAAAACAATCAACAATGACTTCCCGTAATAACATTAAACAATCAATAATTACTTCACACAATAATATTAAACAATCAACAATGATCTCCGTAATAAAAAAACAGTCAGTATTGACTTCCCGCAATAAGACAATGAACAATGACTTCCCGTAATAATGTAGGAAATTCTACAAACAATGAGTAATTTCAGTAAAATAGAAAATTGACAAATAATTATCTATCTTAAAGTCAAACAATAGGTTGTTGGATACTTACGAATAAAGTTCACAAACAATAACTTGCCAAAATAAAATAATAATAAACACTAAAGTCAACAAACAATAGCATATCTTAGTAAGTACAATAAATAAAAGATACAGACTCACACTATTTTAATATACCATATTATAATTTACTGTTCTGCTAGTAAACATACGTAGCAAACACGCGCGAGGGTTAATTCTCTTCCGCCTACAAACCCAATCGGTATAGTAAGTACAATAAAAACTCATAGGAGTTAGTTAAGCACTGTTCAGAGTTTATTTTGTGGATGTAGTTCATTTTAACTACAAAAAGGAAAAGATCTTCTGGTAATGACCACTAAGACACTGTTTCTTTCTAAAGCTGTGGACCTCTGAAGAAACTCTCTGAGAATGTAAGAAGTATTCCAGTACAAGTAAGTACTGCACGCCAGAGAACTGAATCGATCGTCTGCCTAACTAAAGATATAATTCTTTTTCTTCAGACTCTGCCTTTCCCCTATCTCTTTACTGCAAATTGCAAGCACGCGACATGGAAATAAATTAGATCTTTAAACTCGACTGGATGTGTTTCTGCTGTTTCCCAGAAGAAGAGACATGGAAACAGACTGTTTTAAATTTTCTACCAACTTTCATCTCTCTCAGCTAGCGTACTGGGTCGGTTTAGAACTTGTCAATTAACATTTAGGGTTTAACGAAGCAAGTGTAAAAAGGATTCTTGAGAGATCTCAAGCAGCGGACTGAAATAAAAAAACAAGTAATGTTCTGTTTGTGCCTGTCCTCTCCATATTCATTATTCCTTTATAATTATCAATATTTTAAATAACTAGAGTAAAAGAAGACGGTTTCGAGTTCAGGACAAAGCTACACGACGTATCTACCGCGAGTATCGAAACCTCGGTTTTGAAGATTTAGTCCACAGACTTGTCGCTTTATTTCACAATCAAGACTTTAGTCTGAGAATTACTTTGTTACCACTTGTTTGTTTTTGAATTTCGCACAAAGCTACTCGAGGGCTATCTGTGCTAGCCGTCCCTAATTTAGCAGTGTAGGACTAGAGGAAAGGCAGCTAGTCATCATTACCCATCGCCAACTCTTGGGCTACTCTTTTACCAACGAATAGAGGGATTGACCGTAACTTATAACGCCCCCAAGACGCGACTGGGATGCGAACCCGCGATACTATGATTACGAGTCGCACGCCTTAACACGCTTAGCCATGCCGGGCCTTTGTTACCACATCAGCTATTTTCTGCTATATATACTATGTGTATAGCTTCTAAACAAAGGAAATTAAACTGAGTAGAGAAGATATACCAACAATTATCGGAAAATAATATGAAACCACAATATAATTTTCTCTTTCAACAACTCAGCAAGCTTCCCTGGGAAGCTAAATACCTTGGTTCAGAATTTATTTTAGTTACCAAAGAGAACCGGAAGATTTCTTCATAAATATTACATTACAGTCTAAAAGTCTGAAACAATCTTAAGATCAACATGACAAAAATCAAACCACAGTTTAAAAATCTTTACAGAAGACACGTCTGAACAATTTAATAATTTATCAAAAAATGTATTGTACGCCTGGTATAACCTAGTTTCATCATTAGAAGCACATTCTAATGAAATACATCAAATACAACCCTCTCCAGACAATCACAACCACCTACATACAGAACGGGCTTGACCGTCACATTGTAACGCCGCCACGGCTGAAAGGGCGAGCATATTTGATGTAACAGGGATTCAAACCCGCCACTTTCGGATTACGAGCCGAGTGCCTTAGCCACCTGGCTACTGGCCATGCTGGGCCTAAAAGAGGTAAATGCTATGTTTTTGTTCTAATAACGTTTTTGTTAAGCTTCAAACCCTAATATGCAATTGTATCATGTATAAAACTTCATAAACGAAATAGTTCCTAGTATATGATGCAGAACCTTTAAACCGCCAGAGATCCCAAACACCTCAGCAAAAATCGATTAACCAAGAAAGAAGTGATTTGAAAATATTTCAGCTGAACAAAGTTACCATAAATTGTAGTTCAAATTAATCTAGTTTATTTTTGGTGAGGTCTCACGCTTAACAACGTGATCTCATTGGCTTTTTGAAGCAGAAACTGTCCAGTGACTTTATAGCAATAATCATCTCTCTAGTCACGAGCATCTTTTACTGCGCATGTCACGAGGTTTTTAATGAGTGTCATACCAGTTATAATAACGTAGCATCGTAGGTTATAATTCATATTTTAAGAATATTTGTTTGTTTGTTTGTTTGTTTGTTTTGAATTTCGCACAAAGCTACTCGAGGGCTATCTGCGCTAGCCGTCCCTAATTTAGTAGTGTAAGACTAGAGGAAAGACAGCTAGTTATCACCACCCACCGCCAACTCTTAGGCTACTCTTTTACCAACGAATAGTGGGATTGACCGTCACTAAATAACGCCCATACGGCTGAAAGGGCGAGCATGTTTGGCGCGACGGGGATTTTAAGAATATTTTAAGAACTTTTAGGTTTCAATTTTATGAAGTAAAATTTAAAAATAATCCTGAGTTCCCCTAGTGTGAGAAATGTGATTTTTTTTCAGGGTATCCCTCTTCTCTAGTTTATTTAACATCCCTCCAAATAGCACAAAATATAATTCAAATTACATGTTATAACATTGCCATCTTTGGACTAAACAGTTTTCTTGTTTTTTAATTTTAATTGATTACGTAAAATAAAAATCAAACCTTTCTTGCTGCACTCGTCTCTCACATCCTCTCTTTTACGATGTGTCAATAGTTCTCTCATACGTTTAATACTATATCATTTTAACCAATTGAAAGCCAAGCATTTTGTCTATCATATGATATATTATATTACGTTGTTTTTGTGCAGAAAAATGTAATTTTATCTTCCATTACAAGCCTCGTTCCCACAGATAACACACTGATAAGTTTGGATTAACTTTTAACAGCTCTTGTTGAGTACTTAGAAAGCCAGAATAAAACTGTGACAGTGAAGTGACATTGTCTCTGAATTCTTGTGTTATTATGCTATGTTCTTTGTGCGTTATTTAATTAAATAAAAATTATTTCGTGTACTATTACCATTAATATAAAAAGTGGAGTTAATTGTCAACTCCAGTCGACAGCAAATAAAATTACCCAGCCGGGTAAGTACTTCATTTCTTGTTTTTAATGTGTATTTTGACTTGTTATTATAAAGGTAACTAATACGTAAAAATAGAAAACTTCAGATTAGTTGAGGTTATAATAGGTAAAATAAATAATATAGTAAAGTTTACAAGAGGCACATACGCGAGAAGCTTGGAATGGGAATATATCGTGGGTAATGTGATTCGATATCATGAGCCGCACTTTCCCAAAGTGATTAACAGCGTATAATGGTTTGAATAGCATTACTGGTAGCAGTGCCAATATTCAGACACGTTTAAGGGGCAATAACACAATTAAATTCAAGTATAAACAAATTTATACTGTTATGAGTTTCATGTTACAATTTGAAGACAATCGATAAACAAGATAATTTAGATTTATTAACTAGAACATCAAAATGATCAACTTTGTATAGAGTTAGTGTACAGAAAACAATAACAGATACAGAATATTTTTTTACTGCAAAGAAAGGTTTTATACATTACCAAATGACATCTGAAATGTTGTGAAGATACATATACTGTAGTAAACGTTATAGTATTAAAACTATGTACAAGTAATAAAAGGTCACTTGGTCGGTCCTTCTGACCGAGCACGTATTAAGAGAGTTCTAAACAGGCTCAAGGCTAAATGTGGAGTGCATGTACTATACGTACGCATTCTAGTGTAGTTAACTATGTTGCAAGCGAATTCCAAACGTGTTAAATAAACTGCTAGTACTACAATGTGTATGTGATATGCACATAACAAAGTACGAAAATACTGTATGTGCCTTTTGGCGGGAATTTCTGAGGAATAAATATTGGCTTTGATATATCCAATTGAAACGCTAAGTCATCTTCACTGTGTTGGTCGATGTCTCAGAGACAATATACAAGAGAAAGAAAAGATTTGCACATTATGCCAAGCAAACAAGATGGTGTTTCGCAACTGTGGTTGTTTTTATTTGCAAATTGCAATGCAAATCCAGATATTTTATCTCTTGCTGGAAATGTGAGTGATAAACTTTTTTTTTTCATTTGTAACGAAACCTGATCTATGTAATACATCTAAGTTTAAAATGAGAACGGAGTCTTTGTATACCCACAGTAATATAAATATAAACAACCGTGGCGTCATCAGCTTTGAAAATTATATCACCTTTATTGTATACACGCTAGTAAACAATACACACACATTTGAAGTAGCGTCAGTGTTAGCACACATTCGTTTTCTTTCACATGTAACAAATACATTATAACCAAAATCCAAGTTAAAGGTTTTAAAAGTTCAACCATATTTTTCTGAGAAATCGACAATGCAGGCTGAAAACTCAAAGAAAATATCAAATAACCAACATAAAGTCATGATCTTACACCCAAGAATAATTTATCCACTCACAGCAAAGAGTTGGAGACTGCGCAGTTAATCATAACTCAAATGTTGTAGAATAAATCAAGAAGATTTATCAATGAATTTGATAACCTGTTAAATCTTTCATCTCGTAATAAATCATAAACCTTAAAATACTGCGATAATTTTTTTAAGTTTTCAACAGATGTTAATAAGAGCAGCAAAAAAAAAAAAATACCATAAATATCAAAGACGTCCGATCCTGGTGTACTTCACTGAAAGTAACTGATAATTAAATTATATAGTTTCTATATCTACCAAATGCAGGAAACTGAAGCGCAGAAAATACACTAGGACTTCGAATATTATCATACGTGTCTTGAATTACAATAAATCTTTATTTTTTGCTTTATTCGCCTTGAACGACAATAACTCTATGCTTTTTTTTAGCCAATACTTCGACATTTTCAAGTATTTCTTTCTTTCAGAAATTTATTGAAGCCATACACAGTTCCATTAGTGGAATAGCTTTCAGTCTCAACGTTTGAGTTCTTTTTCTTGTATGAAAATAAACATTCGATCCAAACGACACTTCTTCCGTCAGTTGATGTTCGAAGGTTGTTGATTTTTACCACTGTTTTCAGCTGACACACTTACGTCTCTAGTCACAGCACCACGACTTATTGTTTTTAGTTACAAGAAGTTTGAAATACTCACTTTGTAAGATATCATATAAAAGACATTCACAGAAATTTCCTTCCTGCTACCGTTTGAATTTCCGGAGCAGTAACGATTATCAGTCTCTCTGTATTAGTCGTACATTCGAATCTATTATTTAATAGTTTGTGTTTTGTCTGAGGAATTTTTTTAGACTGTAGCGTACAACGTGTGTTGGTGGTTAATTATTTTAATACCACAATAGCAAAATTTCCAGTTAGAATATCAATTTCCACCCCCCATCCCGCAGTGGCATATCTATCTGCGGACTTACAACGCTAAAAACTGGGTTTAGATACCCGTGGTGGACAGAGCACAAATAGCCCGTTGTGTAGCTTTGTACTTAACTTCAAACAAACAAACAAAACATCATTTTCCTTCAAGAAGATCGTTTTCTACTTCTATTTTACATCTCAAACTCCTGAAGAGAACATTGTACCTATTGGTAACTGTGCTATTTTTAAAAATATCTAACAAAATTTAATTTGTTACTGTCAGCTTTGTTTGTATTTTTAATTTTGCACAAAGCTACACGAAAGTTATCTGTGCTAGCCGTCCCTAATTTAGCAGTGTAAGACTAGAGGGAAGGCAGCTAGTCATCACCACCCACCGCCAGCTTTTGGGCTATTCTTTTACCAACAAATAGTGGGATTGACTGTCATATTATAATCCCGCCACGGCTGAAAGGGCGAGCATGTTGGGTATGACAGGGATTCGAATCCGCGACCCTAGGATTGCGAGTCGAGTGCCTTAACCACCTGGCCATGTCCGGCCGTCAGCTTTTTAAACGGCAGAATTTGAATAGAGAAAAGACTGGGAACTGTGCACAAACATAAAAATGTTTTTCATTGTCACTGAAAGTAGAAACTGATTTCAAAAATGTCACAAAACATCTGGAATAATACAAGGAACGCGTGATACTGTTGATTCTGTGTTTTCCTACGAACCACTGAAATAAAAATAATTTCTTCCAAAGATGTTTTTTTTTACATCTTCAAAAAAAAATATTTTAAAAATCTGCCTGCGTTTCAAGCAGCATTTATCTTGTTGGTTTATGTGTACCTGTATATACGATAAGTGAGAACAGTTGTACTGTATAACCGACATTAAACGTTATTTTCATCTGCTTTTGGTTTCTGTTGTAAAAGCTGAATTAAATACTAATCTTTAATGTTTCTCCTGATTGGTTACCTTGATTCGATCTCAAGGAATGAATGATGTATGTGCACGTGTCTACATATTTGTATGTACGAGTTAAAAAAAAAAAAAAGTGCAAGAACATTTTAATAGATTCCAAACTGAGTCCCCTAGTGGCATAGTGGTATGTCTGCGAAACTATACCGTTAGTAACCGAGTTTCGATACCCATGGTAGACAGAGTACAGATAGGCAATTTGCGTAGCTTTGTGGTTAACATCAAACAATAAAGTTCTAATTTTTAGAAACGATGTTCCATTTGCAACAACCTAAACACGCTTTATGACAAATTTTGAAATCACCCGCTTTAAGAAGTTACACCACACTATACGCTACAAGCCGGGAAGGTTTTGAAAATGATCGCAACCCTTGTTCTAGTGTTTGTAACCCTGGAACTCGTAGGCTCTATAGATTTTGTTACCATTGAGCTCGTATGTTTTGTAAGCCTTGAACTTGTAGATTTTCTAGTTTTTGTATCTCTTTAATTTAATGTTATTCTACAGCCTATATCGAAAGGTGAACTACAACAGACTTCAAACAAAATCAAATTAAAAAATGTGAGACCTTGTGCCCTAAAGTTTGTTCAACATTATGAGAAACGTGAGTGAAAACCGAACTTCTGAAGACAACAAAATGGCTGAAAGAATATGAAATATGAAAGCACATTATGTCACGAAATTGAAATGGGATTTGGTTTTTATACGGTCGTACACAGGGGCATAATTGTTTCTGCAACGCTTTTATGTGCACTAACTCTCAAACGTGAAATTGGGAGAATGTATGACGTGTATCTCACGTGCTTTAAAATATAATGTTCCTCTCAGAACCTTAACTTTCGGGCAAAGTGTTGCTTATATTGTAAAAGTCATTATTTTTCAATGAGGTAGCTATATAGACACTCCCTTTCTTTGTCGGAACTAAAGATGATTGATATGTCTTCCACTGTCGAAGGTGGGAGGGCTTTAGTTCTCACTGCGGTGATTAGGGACTCTTATGCACTATGTGGGAACTTTAGATTTTTTATCAGTTTGGTGTGAATTTTGAACAAAGCTACTAGAGGGCTATCTACGCTAGCCGTCTCTATTTTAACAGCCATAGACTAGAAGGATGACAGCGAATTGACACCACCCACCGCCAACTCTTGGGCTACTCTTTTATCAATGAATAGTGAGTTTAACTACCATATTACAACGTCCCCACGGCTGAAAAAGCAAGCATGTTCGGTGACGGGGATTCGAATCCACAACCCTCAGATTCCGAGTCGAGTGCCTGAACCACTAGCCTGTGCCAGGCTCTACTGCGCTAGCTGCTGTGTCTGAAATGTATGAAATTAACAATGCAAAACAATGATAATAATAAAATAACATTCGATATATAAAAAACCAATGTTATTAATGAAAATAATAATAAACAATATTGTATACCTTACTTAAGAGCTTGGGCCCGGCATGGCCAAGCGTGTTAAGGCGTGCGACTCGTAATCTGAGAGTCGCACGTTCGCATCCCCGTCGCGCCAAACGTGCTCGCCCTTTCAGCCGTGGGGGCGTTATAATGTTACAGTCAATCCCACTATTAGTTGGTAAAAAGTATCCCAAGAGTTGGCGGTGGGTGGTGATGAGTAGCTGCCTTCCCTCTAGTCTTACACTGCTAAATTAGGGACGGCTAGCGCAGATAACCCTCGTGTGGCTTTGCGGGAAATTCAAAATAAACCAAACCAAATAAAATTATCTCAATAAGCAACTAATATACAGAAGTTTTACGGTCACACGTTTCCTCTGGTTCAGTAATTAAGAATTTACAGCAAAATTTATGTTTTAACTTAAACAGAGCTCACAGACGTGTTGTAATAAATGAGCTTTAATTGCTAAGTGGATCCATGTATCTTTTATGGTCCGAGTAAATTTTGCTATTTTTCCCCCGAGTCCAAGTTAACACTAAATCAAAAGTACAATCAATGGATGATTTGAAAGTTTGATTAGATGTGTACTCGTGGGAGGTTACTTACCGTAAAAAGGAGACTCAATAACGCTTTTCGACTTTGACATCTGGATTTCTATGGAGTAATCAAAATAGATAAAAGTTGGGAAGGGGGTAATAAAAATACAATGTGGGTTGTGTTTTCTAAGCGCACCTTAATAAAGCCTTTAAATGTATAATTTTTACTAAACATACTAATACGTGGCACAACTGTGTTTTAAGTAGGGGTGAAGGGCAAGGAATAATTAAAGATAGGGTTACATCTTCCTTTCCTTCCCCTCCTATGTTAATAGTCAACATAAACTTTGAAAATAAAGTTTTTTAATTACTATTAACTCGCTTAACTTAATTAACAGCATATATCCTAATTAGTATACTAAGCCTCTTTATCAATATATTAAGTCATTTATTATTAGCTATTTCGCTAAAATTAACCCCATTTTTAGATATATATTAATATATCATGAGGTTCCTTATTTAATATTAAATATTTTGTTTGTAATTAGTTCCTTGAAAATGCAGTACAAAGAAAATTCATTTACTTAATGTGTTTTTCTTTTAACAAAGCCGCAACGGGCTATCTGCTGTGTCCACCCAGGGGAATCGAACCTCTGATTTTAGCGTTGTAAGTCCGTAGGCTTGCCTCTGTACCAACGGGGAACTAGTTATTTAGTAAAACGTAAACGGATGTAGAGTAAAACATTCCATAAATAACCACCATTTAACATTTCTTAACTAACAATCACTTAATACTTCATAAATAATAACCATTTACCAATCCATGAATATAACCATCATCTTAACATTCTATAAAAAAACCATCATTTAACATTTCATACGAAACCACAATTAACATACCATGAATAGTCACCATTTAATATTCCATGAATAACCACCATTTAACATTCTATAAGTAACCATCATTTAACATTCCATACATAACCACTATTTAAGATTCCATGAATAACCACCATTTAACATTCTATGAATAACCATCACTTAACATTTTATAAATAATAACCATTTAACCTTCTGTAAATACCATGTTTTAGCATTCCACAAATAACCACTTCTTAACATTCCATAATCAATCAGTGTTTAACATTCAATGGATAACCATTATTTAACATCCAAATCATAACAACCATTTAGAATTCTGTAAATAACCACCATTTAACATTCAAATAATATCCATTATTTAACATTCTTTGAATAACAACCAGTTAAGGTTCTATAAATAACACAATTTAACATTCCATAAACAACTATCAATCAACATTCCAAGAAAAACTACCTTTTAGTACTCAAATAATAACCACCGCTTACCATTCCATTAGTAACCACCACTTAACATTCTATGAATAAACATCTTTTCACTCTTTGCATTTTTATTGAAAATGTTCAATATGATGTAGTATTCAGCGCGTGAGTGTGAGAGAACTCTAAACAGCTATTTCCAAGAGTTTGTCCCTGAAGTACTCTAACACTAACTTCGTGTGAGAAAAGTCAAGAAGAATCTGGTTGCTCATAATGGGGTTCAGGAAATAAGAGATTCCTTAAATCCAGTGTTCATAACTTATATATCTGTATACCAAAAACGAAGTCCCGAGCTTCTAATAAAATAACCGAGAGAACTGTATTTTCCCACAAATCCGTGGTTTGGTTTTGCCTTCAGATGAAATAGTACAAATACTTTACTAGCCTCGACCCAGTTTCAATATTATGTGGTGTGAGAATGGTTCTAAACCCTCGTATCTGCTGCCCCCCCCCCGCTATTACAGTGGTATGTCTCCGGATTTACAACGCTGAAATCAGGGGTTCGATTTCCCTCGGTAGGCTCAGCAGATAGCCGGATGTGGCTTTGCTATTCGAAAAACACACACACGCTCGTGTCTGCTGTAGCGCACGAGTTTTCACGCCGTAAAGACGTGTCAACTAATACAGATACAACCAGCCAATTTTCCTCACGTGTACGAAATGAACATACTCTCAGTTGAGGAAAGCTGGATAAAAAAAAAAAAAAACTCTCTCTGAGCGTCTTGATAACTGGCTGTGTAAAATACTTTGTAACAGACAAAACGCCATGAAACCAAGATTGAAAGCAAATAGAGAACTAGTTGACAAAGTAAGAAATTCATCGTTTCTTTCGTGAACATTGGAGGAACAGAACCTATCCATATCATCTTGACCAATGAATACACCGTAAAGAACTACGTCTTTCCTCTTCACTTATATTGCCTATTCAAAAGCTTCGACTGACAAACTATTTTTGAATGTTGTTGAAACTCGTAAAGAGAATGGTCTACTTTTTATTACCATATTGTTTAATATCACAAACGATATCAATAATATCAATAACGAAATCATAGAAAACGCTTTTGGGTTTTAATAGAACGATTTCAAATGAATCGAACCAACCGACTACACACAGAAGCACATACACTACTATCTAGTCTTGTTGAAGACGATTTAATATTGGCTTAAATCTAACTAATGAAAACCCTAGTTTCACAACACACCCCTTCCGATGTGTATGGGGTAAAAATACTTTAATAAGACTATTTTCAGTTTAATGTGATAAATAACTTACCATAACACGGTAGTGTATCTTAGTGTTTTCATATATTATGACTCTAAATTTTGATTTTGACATATCCTCTGTCGTTCGAATAAGAAACTATATTTGTGTTTGTTATACTTCAAGGAGAAGCAATTATATCCAATGTTATTAGTGTCAGTTTTGTAAAAATTTGTCTCATTGTCATCTTTCGGCAAACAGAGATTTCCAAGTTCCTCCACTTTTCGATTATTGAAAGCAAATTTCCTTCTATTTATAGCTTTGTAACTAGTGAATAATTTTGATAATTAGAAAAACTAAGTTACACGTACAATCAGTTTTAGTTAATTCTATGAGTCGTTGTACACTCAAATCATTGTGCTTGAGATCTTCTATTTGTTGGTTAAGACAACTCCAGGACTTCTACGTGTTACATTAATGTGTCCAAACTCATGATGTCCTCAATCTAACCGTCACGTGCAACTTTCCAGGCTCGAACCTAATTTCGAATCAGATTTCCCAAGAGGTCGTCGTTTTACTGTAGTTGTTGTGTGGTTTTAATTGTACCTTTTACTCAAACTTTCTCACCATTAAACTCTTCTTCATGGATCTACAGCAATAAAAAAGGACATTACACAAACACACTCAAAAATCATCTGTCCAAAGCTATCTCGGATTAACGAGCGCCATTAAATGACTTGCAACCAATCCATCAGTGCTGAACTTTAGCATCCACGTCTTATATGATGCTAGTTATCATATGGTTATTTTCGAAAGCTGCAGAAAAATCCATTGTTGCCATCGTTCTGTGAAGGTTACCTGATAGCAATATCTTCAAGTGTAAAAATGTAAAAAGTTACAAATACAGAAGAAACAATTAATATCAGCTACATCTGTCAGTAACACCTACAGAGGCGGAATATAATGTCAGTAACACCTACAGAGGCAGAATATAATGTCAGTAACACCTACAGAGGCAGAATATTATGTCAGTAACACCTACAGAGGCAGAATATTATGTCAGTTACACCTATAGTGGAAGAGTATAAAGTTAATAACACCAATAAAAGGGCAAAATAATGTCAGTAACACCTACAGCGGAAGAGTATAAAGTTAGTAACACCAACAAAAATACAAAATAATGTCAGTAACTCCTATAGTGGAAGAGTATGAAGTTAGTAACACGAACAAAAAGACAAAATAATGTCAGTAACACCTATAGTGGAAGAGTATAAAGTTAGTAACCCAACAAAAAGACAAAATTATGTCAGTAACACCTACAGTGAAAGAATATAAAGTTAGTAACACCAACAAAAAGACAAAATAATGTCAGTAAGATCTACAGTGGAAGAGTATGAAGTTAGTAACACCAACAAAAAGACAAAATCATGTCAGTAACACCTACAGTGGAAGAATATAAAGTTAATAACACCAACAAAAAGACAAAATAATGTTAGTAACTCCTATAGTGGAAGAGTATGAAGTTAATAACACGAACAAAAAGACAAAATAATGTCAGTAACACCTATAGTGGAAGAGTATAAAGTTAGTAACCCAACAAAAAGACAAATTCATGTCAGTAACACCTACAGTGAAAGAATATAAAGTTAGTAACACCAACAAAAAAACAAAATCATGTCAGTAACACCTACAGTGGAAGAGTATGAAGTTAGTAACACCAACAAAAAGACAAAATCATGTCAGTAACACCTATAGTGGAAGAATATGAAGTTAGTAACACCAACAAAAAGACAAAATAATGTCAGTAACACCTACAGTGGAAGAGTATGAAGTTAGTAACACCAACAAAAAGACAAAATCATGTCAGTAACACCTACAGTGGAAGAATATAAAGTTAATAACACGAACAAAAAGACAAAATATTGTCAGTAACACTTATAGTGGAAGAGTATAAAGTTAGTAACCCAACAAAAAGACAAAATCATGTCAGTAACACCTACAGTGAAAGAATATAAAGTTAGTAACACCAACAAAAAGACAAAATAATGTCAGTAACACCTACAGTGGAAGAGTATGAAGTTAGTAACCCAACAAAAAGACAAAATCATGTCAGTAACACCTACAGTGAAAGAATATAAAGTTAGTAACACCAACAAAAAGACAAAATAATGTCAGTAACACCTACAGTAGAAGAGTATGAAGTTAGTAACACCAACAAAAAGACAAAATCATGTCAGTAACACCTACAGTGGAAGAATATAAAGTTAATAACACCAACAAAAAGACAATATAATGTCAGTAACTCCTATAGTGGAAGAGTATGAAGTTAATAACACGAACAAAAAGTCAAAATCATGTCAGTAACACCTACAGTGAAAGAATATAAAGTTAGTAACACCAACAAAAAGACAAAATAATGTCAGTAACACCTACAGTGGAAGAGTATGAAGTTAGTAACACCAACAAAAGACAAAATCATGTCAGTAACACCTACAGTGGAAGAATATAAAGTTAATAACACCAACAAAAAGACAAAATCATGTCAGTAACACCTATAGTGGAAGAGTATGAAGTTAGTAACACCAACAAAAAGACAAAATCATGTCAGTAACACCTACAGTGAAAGAATATAAAGTTAGTAACACCAACAAAAAGACAAAATAATGTCAGTAACACCTACAGTGGAAGAGTATGAAGTTAGTAACACCAACAAAAAGACAAAATCATGTCAGTAACACCTACAGTGGAAGAATATAAAGTTAATAACACCAACAAAAAGACAAAATAATGTCAGTAACTCCTATAGTGGAAGAGTATGAAGTTAATAACACGAACAAAAAGTCAAAATAATGTCAGTAACACCTATAGTGGAAGAGTATAAAGTTAGTAACCCAACAAAAAGACAAAATCATGTCAGTAACACCTACAGTGAAAGAATATAAAGTTAGTAACACCAACAAAAAGACAAAATAATGTCAGTAACACCTACAGTGGAAGAGTATGAAGTTAGTAACACCAACAAAAAGACAAAATCATGTCAGTAACACCTACAGTGGAAGAATATAAAGTTAATAACACCAACAAAAAGACAAAATCATGTCAGTAACACCTATAGTGGAAGAGTATGAAGTTAGTAACACCAACAAAAAGACAAAATCATGTCAGTAACACCTACAGTGAAAGAATATAAAGTTAGTAACACCAACAAAAAGACAAAATAATGTCAGTAACACCTACAGTGGAAGAGTATGAAGTTAGTAACACCAACAAAAAGACAAAATCATGTCAGTAACACCTACAGTGGAAGAATATAAAGTTAATAACACCAACAAAAAGACTAAATATTGTCAGTAACACTTATAGTGGAAGAGTATAAAGTTAGTAACCCAACAAAAAGACAAAATTATGTCAGTAACACCTACAGTGAAAGAATATAAAGTTAGTAACACCAACAAAAAGACAAAATAATGTCAGTAACACCTACAGTGGAAGAGTATGAAGTTAGTAACACCAACAAAAAGACAAAATCATGTCAGTAACACCTACAGTGGAAGAATATAAAGTTAATAACACGAACAAAAAGACAAAATATTGTCAGTAACACTTATAGTGGAAGAGTATAAAGTTAGTAACCCAACAAAAAGACAAAATCATGTCAGTAACACCTACAGTGAAAGAATATAAAGTTAGTAACACCAACAAAAAGACAAAATAATGTCAGTAACACCTACAGTGGAAGAGTATAAAGTTAGTAACCCAACAAAAAGACAAAATCATGTCAGTAACACCTACAGTGAAAGAATATAAAGTTAGTAACACCAACAAAAAGACAAAATCATGTCAGTAACACCTACAGTGGAAGAATATAAAGTTAATAACACCAACAAAAAGACAAAATAATGTTAGTAACTCCTATAGTGGAAGAGTATGAAGTTAATAACACGAACAAAAAGACAAAATAATGTCAGTAACACCTATAGTGGAAGAGTATAAAGTTAGTAACCCAACAAAAAGACAAATTCATGTCAGTAACACCTACAGTGAAAGAATATAAAGTTAGTAACACCAAAAAAAAACAAAATCATGTCAGTAACACCTACAGTGGAAGAGTATGAAGTTAGTAACACCAACAAAAAGACAAAATCATGTCAGTAACACCTCCAGTGGAAGAATATAAAGTTAATAACACGAACAAAAAGACAAAATATTGTCAGTAACACTTATAGTGGAAGAGTATAAAATTAGTAACCCAACAAAAAGACAAAATCATGTCAGTAACACCTACAGTGAAAGAATATAAAGTTAGTAACACCAACAAAAAGACAAAATAATGTCAGTAACACCTACAGTGGAAGAGTATAAAGTTAGTAACCCAACAAAAAGACAAAATCATGTCAGTAACACCTACAGTGAAAGAATATAAAGTTAGTAACACCAACAAAAAGACAAAATAATGTCAGTAACACCTACAGTAGAAGAGTATGAAGTTAGTAACACCAACAAAAAGACAAAATCATGTCAGTAACACCTACAGTGGAAGAATATAAAGTTAATAACACCAACAAAAAGACAAAATAATGTCAGTAACTCCTATAGTGGAAGAGTATGAAGTTAATAACACGAACAAAAAGTCAAAATAATGTCAGTAACACCTATAGTGGAAGAGTATAAAGTTAGTAACCCAACAAAAAGACAAAATCATGTCAGTAACACCTACAGTGAAAGAATATAAAGTTAGTAACACCAACAAAAAGACAAAATAATGTCAGTAACACCTACAGTGGAAGAGTATGAAGTTAGTAACACCAACAAAAAGACAAAATCATGTCAGTAACACCTACAGTGGAAGAATATAAAGTTAATAACACCAACAAAAAGACAAAATCATGTCAGTAACACCTATAGTGGAAGAGTATGAAGTTAGTAACACCAACAAAAAGACAAAATCATGTCAGTAACACCTACAGTGAAAGAATATAAAGTTAGTAACACCAACAAAAAGACAAAATAATGTCAGTAACACCTACAGTGGAAGAGTATGAAGTTAGTAACACCAACAAAAAGACAAAATCATGTCAGTAACACCTACAGTGGAAGAATATAAAGTTAATAACACCAACAAAAAGACAAAATAATGTCAGTAACTCCTATAGTGGAAGAGTATGAAGTTAATAACACGAACAAAAAGACTAAATATTGTCAGTAACACTTATAGTGGAAGAGTATAAAGTTAGTAACCCAACAAAAAGACAAAATCATGTCAGTAACACCTACAGTGAAAGAATATAAAGTTAGTAACACCAACAAAAAGACAAAATAATGTCAGTAACACCTACAGTGGAAGAGTATAAAGTTAGTAACCCAACAAAAAGACAAAATCATGTCAGTAACACTTACAGTGAAAGAATATAAAGTTAGTAACACCAACAAAAAGACAAAATAATGTCAGTAACTCCTATAGTGGAAGAGTATGAAGTTAATAACACAAACAAAAAGACAAAATAATGTCAGTAACACCTATAGTGGAAGAGTATAAAGTTAGTAACCCAACAAAAAGACAAAATCATGTCAGTAACACCTATAGTGGAAGAGTATGAAGTTAGTAACACCAACAAAAAAACAAAATCATGTCAGTAACACTTAAAGTGGAAGAGTATAAAGTTAGTAACCCAACAAAAAGACAAAATCATGTCAGTAACACCTACAGTGGAAGAATATAAAGTTAATAACACCAACAAAAAGACAAAATCATGTCAGTAACACCTAAAGTGGAAGAGTATAAAGTTAATAACACCAACAAAAAGACAAAATAATGTCAGTAACACCTATAGTGGAAGAATATGAAGTTAGTAACACCAACAAAAAGACAAAATAATGTCAGTAACACCTACAGTGAAAGAATATAAAGTTAGTAACACCAACAAAAAGACAAAATAATGTCAGTAACACCTACAGTGGAAGAGTATGAAGTTAGTAACACCAACAAAAAGACAAAATCATGTCAGTAACACCTACAGTGGAAGAATATAAAGTTAATAACACGAACAAAAAGACAAAATATTGTCAGTAACACTTATAGTGGAAGAGTATAAAGTTAGTAACCCAACAAAAAGACAAAATCATGTCAGTAACACCTACAATGAAAGAATATAAAGTTAGTAACACCAACAAAAAGACAAAATAATGTCAGTAACACCTACAGTGGAAGAGTATAAAGTTAGTAACCCAACAAAAGACAAAATCATGTCAGTAACACCTACAGTGAAAGAATATAAAGTTAGTAACACCAACAAAAAAGACAAAATAATGTCAGTAACACCTACAGTAGAAGAGTATGAAGTTAGTAACACCAACAAAAAGACAAAATCATGTCAGTAACACCTACAGTGGAAGAATATAAAGTTAATAACACCAACAAAAAGACAAAATAATGTCAGTAACTCCTATAGTGGAAGAGTATGAAGTTAATAACACGAACAAAAAGTCAAAATAATGTCAGTAACACCTATAGTGGAAGAGTATAAAGTTAGTAACCCAACAAAAAGACAAAATCATGTCAGTAACACCTACAGTGAAAGAATATAAAGTTAGTAACACCAACAAAAAGACAAAATAATGTCAGTAACACCTACAGTGGAAGAGTATGAAGTTAGTAACACCAACAAAAAAGACAAAATCATGTCAGTAACACCTACAGTGGAAGAATATAAAGTTAATAACACCAACAAAAAGACAAAATCATGTCAGTAACACCTATAGTGGAAGAGTATGAAGTTAGTAACACCAACAAAAAGACAAAATCATGTCAGTAACACCTACAGTGAAAGAATATAAAGTTAGTAACACCAACAAAAAGACAAAATAATGTCAGTAACACCTACAGTGGAAGAGTATGAAGTTAGTAACACCAACAAAAAGACAAAATCATGTCAGTAACACCTACAGTGGAAGAATATAAAGTTAGTAACACCAACAAAAAGACAAAATAATGTCAGTAACTCCTATAGTGGAAGAGTATGAAGTTAATAACACGAACAAAAAGACAAAATAATGTCAGTAACACCTATAGTGGAAGAGTATAAAGTTAGTAACCCAACAAAAAGACAAAATCATGTCAGTAACACCTATAGTGGAAGAGTATGAAGTTAGTAACACCAACAAAAAAACAAAATAATGTCAGTAACACCTAAAGTGGAAGAGTATAAAGTTAGTAACCCAACAAAAAGACAAAATCATGTCAGTAACACCTACAGTGAAAGAATATAAAGTTAGTAACACCAACAAAAAGACAAAATAATGTCAGTAACACCTACAGTGGAAGAGTATGAAGTTAGTAACACCAACAAAAAGACAAAATCATGTCAGTAACACCTACAGTGGAAGAATATAAAGTTAGTAACACCAACAAAAAGACAAAATAATGTCAGTAACACCTACAGTGGAAGAAAGTAAAGTTAGTAACACCAACAAAAAGACAAAATAATGTCAGTAACACCTACAGTGGAAGTGAATATCAGTTACACCTATAGATGGAACATATAATGTTAGTAACACCTGTAAAAGAAATGAAAAGTGTGATAATGTCAGGTACACTTATAGAATGAAGAAAATATGCTAATAACACACAACATGAACAGAAATCAGTTTCAACTGGGAAAAGCAGTGTTTATTGCACGTACGCAATTAACATAAAACTAGAAATGCCAGCTGAACCGACAAAAGAAATCATCAAATTCATTTCATAGTTATAAAATACAAACACAAAACATAACATGCTGATTATATAAACAGAATGACTTTAACATAAACTAAAAAAAAAAGTTATAGATTTATATAAATACATGCAATATGTTAAAGATGCAAAGCCATAAGAACAATAAACTTGTAGATTTGTACATTTTGAGAATCACGTGATAACGAATTTCTCAGTTTGTTTTGCAAATAATTGAATAATATAGATCCATTAACGTTTACATATCTGTTTTGTCGACTCAACCAGTGGAAAGTGGAAGAAATTAATTTTTATTCAACGTCTTCTCTTTCTACAAATCGTAATTAAAGTTGTAAGACAACAGCCCCAATTCTCTAAATTGCGAAGATTTTCTAATTGGACTGCAAATGACACGAGATGCATTACTATGTGGATCATAGAAACTAATTTTCAGAAATGGCATTATCTTACATATGACAAACTTTATCTCCTTACGAGTTGGCTGTATGAGGCATTAATTAAGTTGATCTGATCTGTCTTAAGTGGTGTTTTAAAGCAACATTTCAAGCAGATTCACGGACAGTTTTAACGATGCTTCGCAAGGAATGGATGATGCACATTAGAAGATCACACAGAACTGTTATATACATTTCAAGAATGATTATTTATTAACCATGAAATGCACGTTCATCTTGGAGATAACTAGGTGTCACCTAACAATAAATTTTCAAAACTAGGCCAAGATGAAAGTATACACCCATTCTCCCAATTTACTATTTATTGTGTGCATTCTTCATACGTGAGCTATTCACCGTTTGTCTACTCGATGCGCTTTTGAGATAATATGAAAAATTATTTGGTTCGGAAACACGCACGAGGCAGAACAATTTTTGACCGGGTATAAATTTTGAACTGTACAATGAGATTTGACAGTCGATTTTAGGCCCGGCATGGCCAAGCGTGTTGAGGCGTGCGACTCTTAATCTGAGGGTCGCGGGTTCGCATCCCCGTCGCGCCAAACATGCTCGCCCTCCCAGCCGTGGCGGCGTTATAATGTGACGGTCAATTCCACTATTCGTTGGTAAAAGAGTAGCCCAAAAGTTGGCAGTGGGTGGTGATGACTAGCTGCCTTCCCTCTAGTCTTTCACTACTAAATTAGGGACGGCTAGCACAGATAGCCCTCGAGAAGCTTTGTGCGAAATTCAAAAAACAAACAGTCGATTTTATAACACACTCTCGGCTCCAAAGCGCGGAGCTCGTTTTCGCGGAACAGACCGCCAACCACGAGCTCTAGGGAATCACAGTTCAGGCACTCTAAACAATAAGCCACATCTTATCTCAAATATAAAATTGAAAAAAAAATTAATAGACTGTGGAAGCTTTTTTTTTCATGCATTAAAATTAATTTTGTTCTGTCTTGTCGGGCCCGGCATGGCCAGGTGGGTTACGTCGTTCAACTCGTAATCTGAGGATGATGGGTTCGAATCCTCATCGCACCAAACATGCTCGCTATTTCAGCCGTGAAAGCATTATAATGTGACGATCGATAACAGAAGTTAGAAATTTATATATTTATTCAAATTAAAGATATAATGCTTACTGCCACACGATATCACAATGGCACATCTGAGGACTTACAAGGCGAGAAACCGGATTTTGGTACCAACGGAAGGCAGAGCACAGACATCACACTGTATCATTGTACATTAACTTCAACAACAACTAATGTTAACTTCTATGACGGTATCGCCATCTGGTGTTTGCATATAATGTTGAAATATTGTTGACTACTATCAACTCGGATTAGTTCAAAGTGATAAATGTAACATGTAACTGTTCCTCTTACACCTGTAAGTGATATAGATTATGTCTTATAAGTTATGTATTTTGATCAACGCATTTGTCGAACCACATATTTGATTATGTGTGCGTGTGTATATGGTAAATTAAGTTTATATAAGTACTGAAAATAGACTTTCTAAGCCTATAAATCTTATGGAAACTAGGCACACAATAACTCAACAACAACTCGCAAAATAATTAAAATATTAAAGGCAGCAATGCTAGCAAATAATGTACTTCTAGCCATGAACTCGTATTATTATTTATTTTCATAATTTTCTGTCCTCTAGGGTCATTAGTGAGGATTAAAATCGTGTAACTTTTAGCCCTTTGACACGACTTCTATAATTACTCATTCAAAACACTCTCGAAATAATACAGACTTTAATTAGAGTAGTTTATTTAACGTTTATCGATCTATAATATAACTTATGAAGATACTGACAATATATTTTACATAAGTATAACAATGAGATATTTGAAAGCCAAAAATTACACACTATCATCGTTTTATGTATTACACGTAATGTATATTATGTGATGTCTTTTATTTCAGACGTTGTTTGCTCTATTTTGTTGTTGCTGTTTAAGAAATGCACATATGTTATTGCAAGATTCAAAATTATTTGTCAATATGATTGGAATGTTCCTGACATAATTTCAGGAAACTTGAAGCTGTAGTTGGTACGAAAGAAAATTTAGACTTCCATTTTCAAGGTAGTATAACACTTGGTGTATATGTAAAATTAGATATTGATTAATTATGCTGTTTTAGATCAATTAATACACAGTTCTTACAGACAGTAATAATTAACCAGCCCAGTGTGCAGAATGTGTGAAGGGGTGGGGGGTTCTAATTTATTAAAATCAAAAGCCAACGCATATTGTGAAAAGTACAATCAGCATGTTAAGCATACTAATGCTAAGTGGATCTGGAAGCATGCCCCCCACAAAAAAAAAAAAACAATGTGGTGAAAACAAGTGCTATAAGGTTAACTTTGTAGGCAACTTTGCACGAAATTTATTTTAAACAGTTGTGTGATTGTTTACATCCACAAATATTTAATGAAAAATCAACAAATCGTCATCCTGTTGTAATACTGGATAAGGAATTGGATTTCAAATAGCATAAATATGTAAGTTTTATTACAGTGAAGAAACTGTACTATCTACACACATAGTAGATATTGATTGTTAAGTTATATTACTAATTTAAACAACTCTACAATAGTAAGTAGTATATTATTTCAAAGGCCCGGCATGGCCAAGCGCATTAAGGTGTGCGACTCGTAATCCGAGGGTCGCGGGTTCGCATCCTCGTGGCGCCAAAAATCCTCACCCTTTCAGCCGTGGGGGCGTTATAATGTGACGGTGAATCTCACTATTCGTTGGTAAAAGAGTAGCCAAAGAGTTGGCGATGGGTGGTGATGACTAGTTGCCTTCCCTTTAGTCTTACACTGCTAAATTAGGGACGGCTAGCGCAGATAGCCCTCGAGTAGCTTTGCGCGAAATTCAAAAACAAACAAACATATTATTTCAGTCATTCGTTGTCAGATACCTAAGGACTACTGAATAACATGTCAGATATGAAAGATAGTTTGGTGCAGGCAGTATTATTTATTAATTTATTTTATGTTTGTAACTCACTGGTGTCGGGGCTATAAAACCGTGTGTTTGTAACTCGTTAATAACGAGTGAATCGAAATTTCTGGAAGGCCCAAGTGATAAACATGAATAGTGGTGAACCGATAGTAAAAGTAAAGTCACATGAAAGAGACATTCGGTCAGAGAAAAGTTATAAAACGTAATGTTAAACTTCATAGAAGTGAATGGCCCAATGCTGATACGTTCAAGTGAGATTAACAGTTTGAAAGAGATAAGGAGAATACTTTGTCCTGTAAAAGGCTGCTCATAAGTAATTGAACCAGAATGTGTGGGCTTTAGCAAATAGGGGATGAATATTGGAAGTTCAATACACAATGGCCCAGCATGGCCAAATGGTAAGGGTGCTCGACTTGTAATCTGAGGGTTGCGTGTTCTAATACCTGTCGCATCAAACATGCTTGTCCTTTCAACTTTGGGGGCATTATATTGCGACAGTCAATACCACTAATCATTGGTAAAAGTGTAGTCCAAGAGTTGGCGGTGGATTGTGATGACTAGCTTACTCTATCCTTACACTGCTAAGTTAGGAACGGTTAGCGCAGATAGTTCTCATGTAGAAACAGCACACAACTACGGTAACTCACTGATACTATTGCAATAACAAGAGACAAATATTTCGACATCTTAACTGAATTACAAAGCAACAGAATTGGTCCAAGTGGGATTTCGACACCATAAGCTAACTGTACGATGTTTAAAATACAAATATCACCTCCATAGTATGAAGAAACTTTGAACATACATTTAACTTGTTTTGAACATATATATATTATTTTAAAACACATGGAGTGCATGCTATTCGTTTATTGTTCGAATTTAACTCCAACAAACCACAAACACTTATTGTAGAAAAACCATAGGTCCACACACTTATATGTGTATACAAATGAATAAATATATATATATATATTTAGTACTATTCAAATTCTTCTTCGATGCCTTTCCATAAATAACTTACATGCAGATTCAATGTTAGTATATTGAGTGCCATAATAACTATGTATTGAAGCTGGAGCACTCAGTCTTTCTTCGGTTTGTAATAATCCGGCGGAGAGCGGATACCGAACGTTTATATGAACAAGAACTTAGTAGTAGTGTGACAGGGATTTCATAACATAAAGGTATTTGGAATACTGAAGCACTGGTACACTGTATTGTGTGGAATATTCTAGACTTCTTTCAAGATATAAATGTGCGTCGAAAGATTATTATTTAGATCTAGACTTCGTGATTTTAAGTTTGTAGTGGCGATTTCTGAAGTAAAATTATCATAGACTACATTGTAATAACAGAGCAAAGAAGAATGGTTTATTTTGTGAACTGTATTCAGAGTAATTGAACTAGCCTGTGTTGACTTTAATAAGAAAAAGAGAGACAATTATTTAAAGTTCTGAATACAACTGTAATAATCAGTAGTGTAACGAACATTTGTATACACGGTTGATTTGTTTTAATTTATTATTTTAAAACAAGTGGACTGTGTGCTATTTGTTTATAGTTGAAATTTATCGCCAACAAGTCACAGACACCAACTGTGATGAATCCGACCTTCAAACCTGACAGCAGTAATACGGCTTCGGAATTCCAATTGCAACGTGTCAACAGAAGTAATTACCTGTCACTATTTCAATTTAAAAAAAAGGCTAATGCTTCATCAAAAATATGTATATCATGTAAAGTATGCAAAGTACCATAAACAGCTGCGCTATAACCATATAAGTAACTTTATTATCTAACAAAATTATGTAGCTCTACCGAACTCCATTCACCCTGTGTACGCGCGTGTAATTATTTATTATTTCACTTTTCAGGTGGTAATTTTATCATCTCCTTTTATAACATAGCCATTAGTAAATCTTTGAAAATTCAAATTTTGTTCAAAATACACAATGAGAATTTTGAAAATGTATTAGGTATTGATTAATCAACAATTACGTTTATTAAAAAAACAAAAACAGTTCAACTTCAGGAGAAAAATTTGAGATGTTTGTTTGTGGTTAAAACAAAGCTACATAATGGATTATTCTATTCTCTTCTTATCACGAGTATCAAAACCCGGTTGTTGTTGGTTTTTTTGCGTTATCAGCGCCTCAGACTTACCACTGAGCCTTTGTTTATAAAGGGGAAATGTAACAGTTAAATCATGATGGTTTATAAGGCTAATTATAATTATAATGAAAAATAAGAAATTAACTATAAAATTATGATTGACAATCTCAGTTCACACGATGTTTTCGTAAAAAAAGTAAACCTAAAAAAACAACATAGAACTAATAGTGTATAATTAAGACATAAACTTTATGAATAAAGATTATAGAAACAAAAGGATTCACTGCCAATTCTTCAGTGAAACTTGTAGGGGAAAATCTACAAGATAATTTTCAGATATTGTAGAGAACCAGCGTTAAAAAAAGTATCAGAAATTCGATGAAATATAGCGATAGAATCATTGCCAAAAATATTTGTTAAAACCTTTTTTTATCATGAATTTAATTTCTAAATAAGTATTATTGTAAAAATTCATACAAAAAATCAAAAGATTTATTTTGAAAATATTATTTAACAACTTAGCACTACTTTAAGTGGATGTACCTTACCGCATATAAAGGCTTGTTTCAAGCATGATAGTTACAGTAGACTTTATGGGTGGTGATTGGGAGTTATACTAGTTAATCTAGATAACTTGATGGGACCCTGCATGCTACTATAGGCCCGGCATGGCCAGGTGGTTAAGGCACTCGACTCGTTATCTGAGGGGCGCGAGTTCGAGTTCCTGTCACACCAAAATGCTCGTCTTTCAGTCCTAGGGGCATTATAATGTGACGATCAATCCCACTATTTGTTGGTAAAAGAGTAGCCCAAGAGTTGGCAGTGGGTGATGATAACTAACTGCCTTCCTTCTAGTATTACACTGCTAAATTAGGGACGACTAACGCAGATAGTCATCGTGTATCTTTGCGCTAAATTCAAAATAAACCAAGTTATACTATTTTAAGTCGTTTACTGGGCTATCAGTTAGTATCTTTCTACTATAATGGGATCTGGAATGCTAACTTCAAGAGGTAAAATTATTTAACTAACTTACCCCCAAATGGTAATACTTTATCTTCTTATATATGTAAAACGGCTGGTATGGATAGAGAGAAAGCACTGTGTAGAGGAGTGGACAACGTTTCGACCTTCTTCTGTCATCGTCTTTGTGAACCTGACGACGATCGAAGAAGGTCGAAACGTTGTTCGCTCCTCAACATAATACTTTCTCTATCCATACCAGTCGTTTTACATATATAATTTGCTCTTCACGTGGGTTTATCGTCATCACTTTATTTTTTTTCTTATTTTTATTTCAATTATTTTTTCTTCTTTACTTTGAAGAGCATTCACCTTCCCACAACTGTCTGCAGACAGTGAGGACGACATAGATGTGGAAGGTTGTAGGCTTGAGCACCCAACTCTCGCTCTCATAATTTCTATTTATATACTATTATTTCTATTGCTATTTTTTTTACTTTTGCTCCTTGTGAGACTGACGAATAGAGGTTGAGACTGATAGACGGTGTATTCCCACCGCGATGTCTGTCCAATTCCGTTGTCACCTCCAAAACCTAGGGTACATTTTATATCTCAATCCTTTCAATTAGTGCATCTTATTTTATTTATTAATTTATTCTTGTTTCAGTTTGTTTTTGGTTATAACAAACTAATATAATTAGTCAGAGGTTTGAATTTGTATTTTTTAACGCAGTCCTTCCTTTTAATTTTGTTGACTTAACTCTACCAGTAGTAATTTTCTCTAAATATATATATGTGTGTGTGTAAATATTTGCAAGTAACTTTGTAACTGGCCCTCTCGACAGTTTGAAATAAGAAATAGCATTGACAAGTCTAATTTTTGACTTGATTAATTTCCTTTGTTTTTCTTAACTTGAAGGATGAATAATGTAATAGATAAACTTAAAATTGGGTATATATATACATATATATAATATTTTAATATAAAGTGAATATATTATATTATTATCCCAGAAGGGGACACCACCGTTGTTCCAGGTTCCTGTCAGCTGACAGTTTTCATGTCACGATAAAAATTTCCGTACATTTATTTTCAGTATAAACAAAGATAAGATTATAAAGTTATTTAAATAAAATGTAAGAAACAGTAAAGGTAGTTTGCCGTGTACTAATAGGTAATTCTAGGTATTTATAATTACACAGTTGAATGTAAATTGTGCTTGATTTGACCTAAGAAGTTTTATTATTATTATTACTAACTTGTGATGAATCATAAGACAAATTAGGCCTAGGGCTATAGAGTAGGTGTTTGCACTTGCATAATCCCTGTGAAATGTTGCAACCTAACTGAACTGTAGTTGTTGACGCAAGTCGAATGAAGTGGACCAAATCATCGAGATTTTTCTCAATGCTTCCAGCTTTCCAGTGTTTGATGGCTAACGCTTAAGGACCCGAAACAAGCAAGAAAGCGTAAAACTCTTAACACATTTTAGTTACAAGTGTCACTCTCAAAATATCCCATGATGCCTTATAAATCAAATTCACAATATTTATTTTCCTCAGAATTAAACCCATTTGGTTTGCGGGAGTTAAGTTATAAATATAATTTCCAAAGATACAATTATAACCTGATTGAAGACTAAAAATGTATAACGTGTAGGTAACTTGTAGCCTGCTTTGGTTATTTTGAAAATTTTCATGATTATATTAATAATCATATCATTGATGCTTGGAGTGCAGTTTTAGCAGGTTACATTAAAAGTACAATATTCTTAAATCTGTTATATTTCCCAGGTCATCCAAACAACCATCCTCTGAGCCATTTCTTATAAATTATTATTATTTCTTTGGAGATGAAAATTGTACACAGTATTTCAAGTAAAGTTAATTAGATATTTTATATAATTCCCACATTTGACTTCATAAACATATAATTAAGTATATTCTATAATTTTGTTATAAAGTTTACTACTAGCAGCAAAGGACTGTTCTGATGACTCCAGTGACTTACCCATTATTATGCCAAGTTTATTTTCTTCAATCATGTTATTGAGTGGGTTTCCATATGTATTAAATGATTGTTCTAAATTATAACAACCTGTTAACAAACATGCATGGAACTCAAGGTCATTTGCAAAATATGTCTCCAGTTTATCACTTGATGCAAATCATTGTATAATACCTCAACAGTATCAATACACCCAAATTGTATAGTTATTAGCAAACTTTACTAATTTTGCCCATGTCAGTATTAGTAATGTAAATGAGAAAAATAAAGGTTCAAGCACTGACCCCTGAGGCACTCCACTTGTGAGTCAAAGTTCACTTAATTCAATACTAATGATCTCTTGCATTCTCCCATACAACCATTTTATTATTCATTTAACTAATCTTCTCTTGACCACTATCAATATAAATTTCATTGCTGATCTGCTTGTGGCACTTTATTAAAAGCTTTTTGAAAATACAACTGTACTGTGTCCACACCATTCCCTTTACCAACATGACTAATACCATCTTCATAAAAAGATAACGTTGTGTTGGCAAAATTTTCCTTTGATGAATGCTCGGGTTATTTCCTATAAATTTTTAATAATGTTGTTTCTGTTGTGTTATGGCTTTGTTGAATACATCTGTGTATATATTTCTTTTCTATCTTCTAGAATATATTGCAACTTGAAATTCAAGTCAGAACTGATGAAGGTTTCCTAACAATTGAATACAACTACTACAGTGACACTAGATATTCTTACAAGAAGAGAGAGAATACCCATCATGTCCAGCAAAGTTCCAGCAAAGTTTAAAGGGAAACAAGCTCCAAATACAATATCATTTCGATTTAATCCTATTGAGGAAAATCTAGAGGTCTTAAGTGAAAAAGAATCAACTGAACAGAAAACTAATGAAAAATTGGTTGCTGAAACTTTCTCTGTGGAAACAAAAGTACAGGATGATAAAGCAGAAATGCATCACAGCTCTATGTCTTTCAGTGATAAGGAAGAAGTAAGACCTTCACAAGATAATGTGACACTGACCAACCAAAGAAGTGTTGATACAAAATCATATCGCTTTTACACCAGTAATGACAGAAACCAAATATGCAGAAGTGAGAGACACACAGGACTCTTTATTAGATGACAACAATAGTGAAAAGATTCCAAACCAATAGAAAACCAAAGTATCTCACACATTCTCAGCTCCTTTATCAAACAAAGATGACAGAGAGTCTTCACCTATGAAAGAATGTGTAAAAGAATATTTTGCCAAGCTGGGCAAACGTTCCTCCAGTTTTGAGTCAGCTACAATTGTAGATGGTGAGCCAAGATCATTCTTTAGTGAAATAACTGAACGCTTTGCAAAGACTCTCCATGAAAAGATTAACAAAGATTCAGTTTCTGGTTCTTTTCCAAGAAAAATGGATGGAGAAAAGAAATTTAGTTTTACACATCAGGAAGATGAAAACAGCTTTCTCTCAGAGCACAAGGCAGAAGTTGAAGCCCCATCATCAGGTCCAGTAAAAGATACTGCTACTTTGAGTGAAAATATATTGAATGAAAGTGCTGAAGGAATAGAGAAGGGTAAGGAATGTTTTCAAGAAGAAGAGCTTTATCATGATGATCAGCCTGGGTTAAAGGTGGAAAGTAAAATTTCATCTAGTCCCAAGCTTTCTTCAGGTTCCAGAGGATCATTTTCTGGTGTTACTTCTCTGTCTCAGCGGTTTAGCCAGTCTCCCACCAAGAGTAATATTTCATCATCAGTAACCTTGTCATCCTTAATAGCATCGCAAACTTCATTTCCAACCATGATGAAGACAGTGACGAAGAGTTATGGGAATTTATAGCACATGAAGAAAAAGTAGATGCCCAAATTTCACGCCCTGTTATTGTTGAAACACGGATACATCAGGGTCCGAGCAACAAACTGAATTGTTTAAATATTACATAGACATCATGAAGGATTGGTGGAAATCTGGCCTAAAAGCATATACTAAAATTTGTAATGTTTTTCACAAACAATTAATTGTAGTTCTGGTTGTTTTTTTGGCTTGTGCAGCTGTCCCGGTGTCATCATATGTTTCAGGCTTTATCATGGGCTCACTTCTTTCAGGATTTGTCTGTTATGTGTACTGGTGTGTATTTAAACCTCCTTGTGAGAAAGAGGTTCTCAAGATTCCTAATTATGAAACAGAACCTCCATTAAAGATTCCAGTGAAAGCTTCAGATGAACTGGATCACATCATTCACAAGGTAAGAAAATTGTAGATTTTATAATTGCACATCATGTTCAGAGATAAATTATGTATAATAACACTACAAATTCACTTTATCATAAACCTGGTTTGTGGCTTAAGATTTGTAAAGTTATAGTTACCCACCACAATTCCCACCAATGAATTTGGATATTTGAAATATGTGTAATTTCATTGTTGAATATTTATAATATGGCTGTAATTAATGACTGAATGTGGACATGTTTACTTCTCAGGATCTTGCATACAGTGCAGATACAAAGTAATGTTTTCAAAATACTTATAGTCCAGTGAGCTGGATCAGCACTTGTAGAGTGTTTCAGATATTCATGATTAATATTTTGAGGATTTTTTTCCTTCTAAATTACAGTTTGTGTATTTTAATGAATACAAGCTTGTATAAACTGATGTGTACAGCTACTGTGTGTGTGTAATGTATAGTGTAAGACTAGATAACTTGCTATTAACTCACCATTTACATTTGGTCTTTGTGCTGCACTATATTCTTAACACATGGAGTGATTTATCTCAGGAGTGAGATATGACTGTTCATGAAAGTAACTGAAAAAGGATCATTATTTGACTGATGTTATACAGAGACAATTAAAAAATATCTATTATAATACATTTCCAACTATACCTTATAAATGTTATGATAGCAGTTGATTACTTGCCTCTCTGTGTAGTTTTCCAACTCAACATTTGAAAATATAATTTAAAATACATTTTTAAGTATATTAGCACTATTTTTTCCCTCTAAAGAACATTTAGTAGAATTTATATCCAAGCATTATATAATGCTTATTTAGATTATTTCATGAACAGTAATTCAAAAAAATATAAAAACTTTCATTTTTGTCTTGTGTGTATCTAACTCTCGATACTTAAACAGTTAAGATAACTCGGATTTTTATATATTTTTTCTTGTCTCCTATACTTGTATTTATTTTTCCCATTCAAATTTGAACATTTTTTGTTATCTTGATGTGTATGTTTCTGCATCTTCTGATTTGACTGTTAATATTTCAATTGATCTCAGTTTCTTATATCACTTAATGTTCTTGATACTTTTAAATGGTTTAACTTTGAATAGAACTGGAGTGTTAAGGAAATAATTAGCCATTTTTGATCTTTAATGCTCCACAGCCATTCATTGAAAAAGTTATTTTAGTCAACAGTAATGAAGTAACCCAAAGTTTTTACATACTCTTTTAACACTTAAAAAACTCATCCTTTTTTATGTGCTGCTGGTTGGACTTGGATAGACATGTATATATATTTATGTGGTATGGATCACATAGTTTATTGTGTGGTTTTGTTTCAACAAATTCAACAGCTGAAACTGTATTAATATAGAACACAAAGAGCATTGTCATTTGATGTATCAGTGGTCCTTATTAGCCCAACAACATCTTGTCAAGCTGTTGTTTTGTTCTAACATTCTCTTACCAGTTGTCACCATATGGTGGTGGAAATGTGTAGCTATCATATCGATTTTATCACAGCCAATGTAGCAAAAGTAGGAGTATGGTTGCCTTGAAATAAATCATGCAAATAGTACTACAAATTTATCATTTGTTTTTCGGTGTACAGTAGTTTAATATTTTGTTTGTGATGATTTGAAACAGAAATTTTGCAGTCATGCTCTTCTGTGGCTGGGAACTATAATTCCTTGGGGCTCCCTACCTGCACCTGAAGATAATTTCTGAGTATATTGGGCAGTAAACATATACTCAGTTATGTACATGTTGAGTAAATATTAAGTAGAGCATGAATAGAAGTCATTACAACTGTTTCAGTTGCTTGTATTCATTACAACTGTTTCAGTTGCTTGTATTTATTTTTATTTTAAGGAATTTCATACCTTTATTGTCTATAGTATAACTGTTGTTAAAATTGGCATAGAATGTTTCAAGTTAGTGTGATAATAAAAGTTAAAATATATTTAAATTTATTTAGTAAATATGTAGTAGTCTGTTAATTTTGCACAATTTAATTTTTAATGATAACTTTCACTTGAACATTTCTAGGGATGGATGAATGAGTTACCATTTGAGTATGATCCTGATACCTACCATGTGAACAACACCCAGTCTGTGTACGTCCGTCTAGATGGCCCTTCACTTCGCTTGTCCCGTCCAAAACATAACGTGCCAAAACGAGCCATGTGGAACGAGAGCCGGCACGATCCAGTTTTTATACACCAAAGACACTACGATTTGCAAGGTGCTAGTGTGTTTTTGCCACCAGAAGGACTAGCCAGAAAAAGGTATAGATATATGTGAATAAAGACTGTGTTCAATTTTTATTATAAAATAAATCTAATTGTAATTTTTCTGTCTTTACTCTCCTTTATGAGATTTTACTGTCAAAGAACACTTTAGACTGTGTAGGTAAGCTTCACAGTGTATATGTAATCCAAAATGTATGCAATAATTGGTTGTGAAATATCGGCTCATGTTAACAATCTGGCTAAGTTAATGGTCTTATAAAGGAGTCATGTGTGGCTTTTGAAGGACAAGAGCACATGCGTTGTGTAAATTCTGTAGTATCTTTATAATCCTTCACTTCACATAATTTTTTAGTTTTGTGGAATCTAACATAAAACATAGTGACAAACATTAACTGATAAAACCTATATCCTAACTAACCAAGAAATACATTTTCAAGCTTATAAGTTCTCATTAGCCTTGTGAGGCAAGGAGCATTCACATTCTATAGATTACCAAATCTATAATGGTTCTAATTTAAAGCTTTTATGTGACTATACTTTTGTAGAATGAGAAAACCGTGGTACAGAGACAGGTTTGATGACGTAATGCTAGTCTGTGCCAAAATGGAAGTGTTTGAAATAAGGGTTGTTTCTTGACAAAGTATCTATCATACTTGGAAAAATGTGATGAACATTTTAATAATTTCAGCTTTTGATTGGTAGTTTTAGATATTGAAATATCAATTCAAACATTTTAGTGTAACTGTTTGTGATTAAACCTTTCTCTAGAATTAAGTTAAACATTCTTAAATGCTTTACTAATAATATTAATATTAAAACTTTAAAGTATAGAGGATATGATTAATTGTAGTTGAAACATAGAAAGTGTGAGTTAACTAATCATTACATATCTGGGGTTTTGAGTCCATTTTACTTCAACACATAGTAGCTTATATTAATTTATGTATGTAAATAATCTCAGGAAATTTTGTCCTGTTTATTATACAGAAGGCTGACTGTTTAATGATTGTACATGTACATATATGTATATTTCAGTGAAATTAATTAATTACATCCAAATGAAGCCAAATAAGTAAACAAAATCACGAGGAAGGACTGCATTAAAAACACAAATCCCAACTTCTGATTAATTATCTTATAACCATATATTTTTAAGCCATAAACAAAACACATTAAAATAAAACAAAATATGCTGCTTGTAGTTTAAACAGTGTGTCTGTGTCTAATTGTATGATTGATTGCTGGACACATGTCAGAATCAAAGGTACTGTGGTATTTAACACTTTGTATGTATAATGATTTATACATAGACTATCACCTAGCGGTTTACGTGTACATTTTAAAATCTCACGTTGTAACTTTTACCTGAGGATCTTTTTAAAAATATGAGCGTATTTTGTTTAATTTTAATTTGTTTTGTTTATGGCTTAAAATTTATGGTTATTATATGTATATATGCTAAAGATTTAATTTTCACCAGAGGTGAAATTGAAAAGAAAATTTGTTGCATAGAAGTCTAATGCACTGCTTGATTGGCTGTACCAAATGCTGTGGAATACAGTTTATCTTTTTCAAGGGCTATCAAGACAGTTTGGGTCGGCAAACCGAAGAAATACAGTTAGGCCTCTTATAATGGTGATGTGTATATAATATCTATAGGGCATTAAGTCTGTTTTGTTTCAACCATATATAAACTGAATTAATTTAGATATGTGAATAATGGTATGACATTGTCAAATTTGTATTCAATATTATGCAGAGAATCAACTTTTAATGATTGACAGCAGAGGTAAAAATTTATTTTTCATCAGAGGTTCAGCCAATCAAAGAATGTATTAGGCCTCTACTTCTTAGATTTTCTTTCCAGTTTCACCTCTGGTGAAAAAGAAATGTGGAACGTGTATGTATAATGACTTATACATAGACCATCACCAAGTGATATACATGTAGTTTATATGTAACATGGCATCACCAAGTGATATACATGTAGTTTATATGTAACATGGCATCACCAAGTGATATACATGTAGTTTATATGTAACATGGCATCACCAAGTGATATACATGTAGTTTATATGTAACATGGCATCACCAAGTGATATACATGTAGTTTATATGTAACATAACATCACCAAGTGATATACATGTAGTTTATATGTAACATGGCATCACCAAGTGATATACATGTAGTTTATATGTAACATGGCATCACCAAGTGATATACATGTAGTTTATATGTAACATGGCATCACCAAGTGATATACATGTAGTTTATATGTAACATGGCATCACCAAGTGATATACATGTAGTTTATATGTAACATGGCAGACTTTCAAAACATATTCTGTGTAATTTGATACAGTTTCTATAAAATTAAAATTTAATGATTTACAGACAGAATTTAACAGAAACAGAAAATGGTAGAAAATACGGATGTATACCACTGTAATTACTATAAAACTATGTTAACCTCATACCTAAAATATTATAATAATGGTAAATATGAATATTTTATTATTCAGTACACTGTTATATTACAAACATAGTTTTCACATTTAGTAGCCCATTCTTAAAGTTAATCCAGCCAAAATATATTTGAATTCAAATCATATACATTTATCTTTAAACCACTGAAAGCTTTCTTGTTTATTTCATATAATACTGTCACATTTTATGACAGTGTAAACAAAAATTGGCATGGTTAATACTGAAATGTTTTATTTAATTGTTAAGTTTTACACATTTACAGACTTTTGTAATGTTGTAGATTTAATTTATTGTTGTAATTGCTAAATAAACACAAAGTATTGATTTCACAAAAAAGTGCCATTGTAGTTCCAAGATTATCTATGTCTGTGTAAAAAAGACTTTACTTAAGAAATCATTAATGAATACAAAGTTCTACTAGTTTCACAGTTTTTCATAAATCTTAATTTTCACATGTTTTATGTAATCGTGTTTTCTAATGTGAGTGGCATAGTAATTAGCTTGCAGAGTTGTATTAATCAGAAGTTTAGCTTGAACATGCCCTCATTTTCAGCTGTGTGTTGCAGCCATTAAAGTTAATCCTGCTATTCATTTAAAGAGTGACCATGTAAACAGTGTCTATTTCTGACTGGTTTCCCTTCTTTGTAAATACTATACAGTTTATAAAGTTTTATAGAAATGAAATGAATACTTGTTTATTACTACTGAAACATCATGCAAAATATCACTGAACCACAGAAAAATGAGAAGTAATTGTTTTATTTTATTATGATTAAATTTCTAACTCTATGATTGCTGGACACATGTCAGAATCAAAGGCACTGTGCTGTTTAATATTGTTCTTCTGTTGTATGATTAGACTCACTGTGCTGTTTAATATTGTTCTTCTGTTGTATGATTAGACTCACTGTGCTGTTTAATATTGTTCTTCTGTTGTATGATTAGACTCACTGTGCTGTTTAATATTGTTCTTCTGTTGTATGATTAGACTCACTGTGCTGTTTAATACTGCTCTTCTGTTGTATGATTAGACTCACTGTGCTGTTTAATATTGTTCTTCTGTTGTATGATTAGACTCACTGTGCTGTTTAATACTGCTCTTCTGTTGTATGATTAGACTCACTGTGCTGTTTAATATTGTTCTTCTGTTGTATGATTAGACTCACTGTGCTGTTTAATACTGCTCTTCTGTTGTATGATTAGACTCACTGTGCTGTTTAATATTGTTCTTCTGTTGTATGATTAGACTCACTGTGCTGTTTAATACTGCTCTTCTGTTGTATGATTAGACTCACTGTGCTGTTTAATATTGTTCTTCTGTTGTATGATTAGACTCACTGTGCTGTTTAATACTGCTCTTCTGTTGTATGATTAGACTCACTGTGCTGTTTAATATTGTTCTTCTGTTGTATGATTAGACTCACTGTGCTGTTTAATACTGCTCTTCTGTTGTATGATTAGACTCACTGTGCTGTTTAATACTGCTCTTCTGTTGTATGATTAGACTCACTGTGCTGTTTAATATTGTTCTTCTGTTGTATGATTAGACTCACTGTGCTGTTTAATATTGTTCTTCTGTTGTATGATTAGACTCACTGTGCTGTTTAATACTGCTCTTCTGTTGTATGATTAGACTCACTGTGCTGTTTAATATTGTTCTTCTGTTGTATGATTAGACTCACTGTGCTGTTTAATACTGCTCTTCTGTTGTATGATTAGACTCACTGTGCTGTTTAATACTGCTCTTCTGTTGTATGATTAGACTCACTGTGCTGTTTAATATTGTTCTTCTGTTGTATGATTAGACTCACTGTGCTGTTTAATACTGCTCTTCTGTTGTATGATTAGACTCACTGTGCTGTTTAATACTGCTCTTCTGTTGTATGATTAGACTCACTGTGCTGTTTAATACTGCTCTTCTGTTGTATGATTAGACTCACTGTGCTGTTTAATACTGCTCTTCTGTTGTATGATTAGACTCACTGTGCTGTTTAATATTGTTCTTCTGTTGTATGATTAGACTCACTGTGCTGTTTAATACTGCTCTTCTGTTGTATGATTAGACTCACTGTGCTGTTTAATATTGTTCTTCTGTTGTATGATTAGACTCACTGTGCTGTTTAATACTGCTCTTCTGTTGTATGATTAGACTCACTGTGCTGTTTAATACTGCTCTTCTGTTGTATGATTAGACTCACTGTGCTGTTTAATATTGTTCTTCTGTTGTATGATTAGACTCACTGTGCTGTTTAATACTGCTCTTCTGTTGTATGATTAGACTCACTGTGCTGTTTAATATTGTTCTTCTGTTGTATGATTAGACTCACTGTGCTGTTTAATACTGCTCTTCTGTTGTATGATTAGACTCACTGTGCTGTTTAATATTGTTCTTCTGTTGTATGATTAGACTCACTGTGCTGTTTAATACTGCTCTTCTGTTGTATGATTAGACTCACTGTGCTGTTTAATACTGCTCTTCTGTTGTATGATTAGACTCACTGTGCTGTTTAATATTGTTCTTCTGTTGTATGATTAGACTCACTGTGCTGTTTAATACTGCTCTTCCGTTGTATGATTAGACTCACTGTGCTGTTTAATATTGTTCTTCTGTTGTATGATTAGACTCACTGTGCTGTTTACTACTGCTCTTCTGTTGTATGATTAGACTCACTGTGCTGTTTAATACTGCTCTTCTGTTGTATGATTAGACTCACTGTGCTGTTTAATACTGCTCTTCTGTTGTATGATTAGACTTACTGTGCTGTTTAATATTGTTCTTCTGTTGTATGATTAGACTCACTGTGCTGTTTACTACTGCTCTTCTGTTGTATGATTAGACTCACTGTGCTGTTTAATACTGCTCTTCTGTTGTATGATTAGACTCACTGTGCTGTTTAATACTGCTCTTCCGTTGTATGATTAGACTTACTGTGCTGTTTAATATTGTTCTTCTGTTGTATGATTAGACTCACTGTGCTGTTTACTACTGCTCTTCTGTTGTATGATTAGACTCACTGTGCTGTTTAATACTGCTCTTCTGTTGTATGATTAGACTCACTGTGCTGTTTAATACTGCTCTTCTGTTGTATGATTAGACTTACTGTGCTGTTTAATATTGTTCTTCTGTTGTATGATTAGACTCACTGTGCTGTTTACTACTGCTCTTCTGTTGTATGATTAGACTCACTGTGCTGTTTAATACTGCTCTTCTGTTGTATGATTAGACTCACTGTGCTGTTTAATACTGCTCTTCCGTTGTATGATTAGACTTACTGTGCTGTTTAATATTGTTCTTCTGTTGTATGATTAGACTCACTGTGCTGTTTAATACTGCTCTTCTGTTGTATGATTAGACTCACTGTGCTGTTTACTACTGCTCTTCTGTTGTATGATTAGACTCATTGTGCTGTTTACTACTGCTCTTCTGTTGTATGATTAGACTCACTGTGCTGTTTACTACTGCTCTTCTGTTGTATGATTAGACTCACTGTGCTGTTTACTACTGCTCTTCTGTTGTATGATTAGACTCACTGTGCTGTTTACTACTGCTCTTCTGTTGTATGATTAGACTCACTGTGCTGTTTAATACTGCTCTTCTGTTGTATGATTAGACTCACTGTGCTGTTTAATACTGCTCTTCTGTTGTATGATTAGACTTACTGTGCTGTTTAATATTGTTCTTCTGTTGTATGATTAGACTCGCACAGAAACATTTAAGTATTGTTAACTTGAACAAGTCCTGGCATAGCTAGATGGTTAGGGCACCCAATTTGCAGGTTCGAATCCTACCATATATGCTCTACCCCTACACCCATGGAGGGCATTATAAGTTGACAATCAATCCCACTATTCATTGGTAAAAGAGTTGCCCAAGAGTTGGGGATGAGTGATGATTTCTAGCTGCCTTCCTTCTTGTCTTTCACTGCTAGATTAGGGGTGATTAGTGCAGATAGCTCTCAAGTAGCTTTGCATGAAATTCATAACAAACTAATCTCAGCAAGACTTCCACACCTTATTCATGTACTATTGTAACTATGAAAAATAAACTTGTCAGCCCCTGTATTCAGCTTAATAATGATAACCCAGTGTCTAATGTTGGTAGTCATACTTGCTAGGGTTCTAATCTACATGATTCTTAAGTTATAAATGAACTGTATTAACTTATATCTACAGAGTTTCTATTAACATGCACTGTTTTCATTATTAACATAACCACAAATTTAGTAAAATATCATCTTTCATATGAAACATTTAGGTGACTTTGTTAACTGTAAATTAATTAAAATAAATTAATTAATTGTGAAATTCAGTGTGTTAGCCAAACTTCACAACTTTTTTCCATTTTTTTGTATAGACACTCATTTTAACAAAAATTACATTTTAAAGATGATTTTTGAAGTAAACCTATTGAATTTAAGTGTGAAAAGTAAAATAATGTGTTTTCTAAAATAAGTTTATAAGTCACTTTTACTTACTTCTATATTCTAATGTTAAGGTACATGAAAAGCTACATTTAGTAGTTAGCTAGTTGAGTATTTGTGAAATTATTCTACTTTGGATAAGTTGGGTAAAATGTTGCACATGCCTGCTTTATTTAAAATGAAATAACATACAATCACAATTAAAACTGAGAATTGTCTATGCATATCTGTAGCTGAGAGATTATAAAGATTAGAAACAGATGTGTTTACTGAGAATATCATAATGCTGTAAATGTTTGTGATTTCTAACTGAATCAATAATATAAAAATCTAATATGAATATTGGAAAGTAAATTTTTTCTTACTTGTATACATTCTTTATTTTTAATCATTCAGTTTTGGTCTGAGTGTTTTTGTTGAGTCTATTGTGAACATGTAATTTATATTTTAAAAAGAATTTATTTGAATTATAGACTGTGGAACAAGAAGTACCCCATATGCATTGCAATCACAAATTCGAAAGCTTTTCTGACGGAGAGAAGCGAAACTAGCCCTAACATGTCCGATCTCTCACCCCGAAAGAGGACTCCTCTTCTTTCAGACAAATCAGCAAGCGACACAGAAGAAGTGACTCAGGGAAAGAGTATCATGAAAAGTCAGAAGCTTATAAGACTGTATTTATTTGCTCGATCTGGAAGGGAGAAGGAAGAGTGGTATCGACGGTTTCAAGGTGCCAGTGAATCGGTGAAGTATGTGGTTAAATATGAAGATGGTCAAACAAGTCTGAAGTCGGAAGTGATTGAGGATGATTCTAGTCATAAATCAATGGATTTAAGTAGTATAGATACATCTGTGGGGGCAATGATGACTAATATCAAAGATGATGACATTTCAGATGAGATTAAAACTAAAAATAATATAGATTTTACTTCATATATGGCAGTACTTCTTGGTCAAGATGCTGTAGACCAAACCACCAGCACCTGTACAATGAAAGTTAAAACAGCAACCTCTGGTTCTCCAAAGACAGGTTCCCACAGCAACATATCTTCAATGTCTTTGCAGAATAACCTATGGCTTAATGCTTTCGTAGGGCGAATATTTTATGATTTCTTTACCCAGGAGTACTGGTCTAGCATAGTGACTGAGAAGATTCAACGCAAGCTGAGTAAAATCAGAGTAAGTTTTTATGGATTTTTAATTGAGGTCATAATACTTCTAAAATATACAATAAAGCAATTAGTGACCTTAGGAATGATCATTATATGTTCATATTTGAAGGTCTGTTTGTGTACAGTATGATTATTGTCTTTTAATGTATTTGCTAATTCCTGAAACATTAATAGTAGGTATTTTATGAGAAAAAAAAAATCTTGATTTATGTGCATCTTGGATACATAAATCTTAATTCCCTTTATAACCCTTTCGGCACTGAATAACAACTTTTAATCTTTGGCATGGTGCTAAATATATATGTTTGATACTTCAACTAATTATGGTATCAGTACTAAAAGCATGATATTTCAGCAGTAACTCAACAACAGTCCCTGAAATACTCAGTGATTCTACCCAATACTATATATGTTAAATTCAATACATAAGAATAACAGGAATAAAGGTAGGTTGCCTGCCGCGCTGAGTCTTCAAGTCGACTGCGGTTGCCAACCTCGCCAAAAGGGTTAATGAAGTTACTACTGATGTGAATTCTTGTGTGTGTATGTACTAAAATTAAACCAGTTTTGCTTTGACATGCCCTTAAATATGTTACAGATTAAGGTAAAAAATTCATTGGTAACACATGCTTGAGTTTCATTTAGACTGTAATGGTGGATTGACTATCTTGTTTTAACAGCATCATTCCCACAAAGTAATCTCTCCATTCTCAGATCAACAACGAACAATGTTGTTTGCTTTTCTATGTAAAATATTTTCTCAACCCAAACGAGCCGTTTTTGCATATATATTTCTCTACTAGTGGGTTTTCTCGACATCACTGATTATTATTTCATCACGGCGATTGTACGAGAGGTGTAAGTCTTTGTGTTTTTCTCAGTGTATTTGTACTTACCTGTTACCATTATGTCTGAACTAGCATACCGTACACCACTATTAACAGTACACGCTCACACGATCGTTAAGAAACTAAGAAATTTAAATCAAAGAATTATCAATAGAAGAAATGACATCTATTTTATTCAACAATGTAGAAAGGAACAACAAACCCATAATTTTGTAAAGGTAAAACTTTCAAGAAATTTTAATAAATACACAAACATTGTCCAAAATTTACAGAAAAAACTACTTAAAACCATGTTGAACACAAAATACAAAGAACTACATGACTTACAAAAACAAAAAATGAACCTACACCATCAACTGGCATGCTGCATTAAACCAGAGATTTACGGACTTATACAACGAAACATAAGCCAAATCAACACTAGGAACGACAGAGGCAAAAAGATCTGCCACAACAAAAAACGAGAAAAATTAAGATGCAAACAACAGAAAAGACATCAACACGACAAACCATTGACTAACCTCATAATTAACAGATCCGACCGACAATTAAACACAGACGAGATACATCTACTTAACAAAGGACTCAACTTCGCAATAGCACCCAGGTACATTCCAACCATAGAAATCAAAACATGTTTAGAAGATCTAGCCAGAAGACTTGTGATACTTTCTACAGAAAACAAAAACAAGAAAACAACCAAAAGAAAGAAGACAACTTAGATAATTTTATTGACATCCAACAACCAAACTTCCCAGGTAAAATCAAAAATTTATATTTTCCAGAAACACCTAAAAACAACATCTTAAACGATTTTTTTCAAAGAATTTTTTCACAAAACCATCAACATAATTTCACAAAACAGAAAACTAAAAAACAATCTTACAAAAAGAGATATTAATTCCATTAAAAACCTAAAACAAGACAAAAACATAAAAATTCTAAAAGCAGATAAAGGTAATGCTATAGTCATAATGAACACGAATGAATACATCGAAAAAATGAAGAACATCCTATCAGACACGAACAAATTTAAACCAATACACACAAATCCAACAAAGACACACGAGACGCAACTGAACAAAATACTAGTAAAAATGAAAAAGCCAACACAATTTCACAAACACTTTATTCCTACCTACGTAAAACCGACTCACGCACACCACAAATATACGGCATCCCCAAACCTCATAAACCAGATTGTCCATTACGACCAATAATGTCCACATATGAATCGTTTAATTACAATCTTGGTAAATACATAGCATGGGCATTCTCCAAATATGTAACATCAGCCAGCTCATTCATCAAAGACTCTTTTAATTTCAAGTCTAATCTAAATCAACTTAGTCATAAAGCCTTAATGGCCAGTTTTGATGTTATATCCCTCTTTACAGAAGTTCCAACCACTGAAGCCTGCAAGATAGCCTTAGAATTCTATATCCGAGACCCTAACCCAACTATAGACATTCCCAGCAACCAATTGGCAACCCTCAAAAAATTCACCACGATAAAGACAAACTTCATGTTCAACAACCACAACTATATACAAACAAATGGCCTAAGCATGGGCAACCCAGTATCACCAGTTCTAGCCAATAGTTTTATGACACAAGTTGAAACACAAGCAATTAACACAGCATTACATCCACCACTATACTGGTACAGATATGTAGAAGACAAGATTATGGGATTCAGATCTACAGAACACACACTTAATTTTTCAATCACATTAACTCTATACATCCCAACATTAACTTCACATGTGAACGGGAAGAAAGCAATCAAATATTATTTCTTAACCTCAAAATTACAAGAACCAACATACAATTCAAAACATAAATCCACCGAAAAATAACCCATAGTGGACTATACATTCCTTGGGACTCAGCACATGAAACAAAACAAAAACTTAACATACTAAGAAACCAAATAAACACAGCCATAAAACTATGCTCACCAGATAAAATTATCGATGAATTACACAAAATAAAACAATACTTCATCAACATCAATAAGTTTCCTCCACAAACTGTAGAAAACATTATACGCACACACCTAGATAGAAAGAAAAATCAACCAACAAAAGTAAATATATCTCACAAATCAAAAAAGTCACAAAACCATATTCTGCTGCATACCATATATTCCCTACATCAGCAGACAAATAACCAACATTTGGCAAAAACTAGTAACAAAATATGACATTCCAGTTAATACCAAATTTATTCAAAAACCAGGCACAAAACTGAGGTCTATACTATGTAAAAACTACACTGACAAACACCACACCAACATTATTTATAAAATATAATGTGATAACTGCCACAACTTCTATATTGGAGAAACAAGTAGAAAAATAGAAACCAGATTCAAAGAACATAAAAAGTCACTTTCACACGTTTTTGAACACTGCAAGTCAAATAAACACAACATAACCATAGAAAACACTCAAATACTAAATAAAGAAACAAACATAAACAAATGCAAAATTAAATAACCCTTACTTATACAACAACTTAAACTCAAAATAAACCAATATAAAGGAACGCCCTTTATACCTATATTAGCATAATAAAATAAATAAAATTATATATTCAAACATCTAACACCTCCCTCTACATTCCGACACTCAGTTACACAACCCCTTCTAAACATGTGGTCAGCTTCCAGTCAGTTACCTCTTTCTTTCTTTGTGAACCTGACAATGACCGAAGAAGGTTGAAACGTTGTTTGCTTTTCTATGTAAAATATTTTCTCAACCCAAACGAGCTATTTTTGCATATTTTTGATGACTGGCTTCTTCTTAATTGAAGTTGGCCACCTGTATTCATCATCTCCTAGAAGTGGCTGGTTAATTGAATTGGAGATGCCCTTATTCCTTCATACTGAATATGTTGTCTGCTTTATTGTAATTCAGGGTGGAAGGCTTATGGCATGCATAAAGAGAAAAGTTTGAATGTAGAGGGCAGGACTGGACAAGAGTAACTAATGTTGTGAGAGAGGAAAGTACTAGAAAATTAGTATTAGAAAATTATAACTTTTGTATCATGTATTAATTATTTGTTTGTTTTTCTAGGTTCCTTACTTTATAGAAGAACTTCAGTTGACAGACATTGACCTGGGAATGAGCCTACCTATAATACAACGTGTTTCTGATCCTGTAATTGATAAGGAAGGATTGTGGATTGACATGGATCTCACTTATCAGGGTTCCTTCCAAATGACCTTGAAAACTCAGCTCAACTTACTCAGATTAAAGAAGACATATGGTTCAGAAATTGATCTTCCTTCATTTTCCTCAGAACGAGATGAAGCTATTGGGATAGAAAAACCATCCTCTAAGTAAATTCTTTATTATATGTATGACATTACTGGTTAATGGTCGTATATTTCCAGTAATCCCAATGTAAAAATTGATTTGTTTAAGTAAATTCTTTATTATATGTATCACTTCACAAGGTAATAGTCATATATTATTTCTAAATGAAGCTTTGAAGTGTAACAGGTTACAGGGTTCTTTAGCGAATTAGCATTACAGATGTGATTTAACACTCTACTGAACTTTATTGCCTGAAGAGTGTTTTTGTTGTCATATTTTTCTGTTGCTCTTACATAAATAGAAATAAATGAACATTCTTTATCGTGTTAGTGCCTTGTGGCAATAATTGATCTGTGTGTGTAACAAGAAAAATGAATAAGTAAATGGAGAGAAATAGGCTTGGATAGTTAGAACTGTAAGAGATTGTTTATGTAATTGATTAGTCTCCATAACATCCATGTAAACAAATGTAAAACCAACTTGTGTTTTCTTCAGAATGGTCAGTTCCTTTTATTTTTTTATGTTTTATACTTGTGTTACTGTTGTGTTTTACAGATCATATCTGTATGACAGTGATGAAGAAGACAGTGCAGAGTCATCAAGTGACGATGAACTAAGTACAAGTGCTGTAGACCACACTGAAGAAAAGTAAGTTAAAAGTTACTTAAATTATGAGGAAAAGATAAACAGTTATCTGAAGATCAGTATGTGTTCTTTCAGTTAATCTCTTGGAAGTAGAGTGTATTAACAGTTTAACTATTAAGTTTGATTGAAAACCTTTAGGTAAACATGTCTATCAAGTTGAAATACTCAACGTCTTATCTCCCTCTTGGTAAGCGATAAACTCTGCATCATCAACATTAGCTCCCTATAGCTCAGCTGTGTGTTGGTGGACCCTTAGGTAATCGTAGATAATCTGTGAGTAGTAAATATCAAGGTATTGTAAAGTTTAATCTCAGGTAATGCGTGTGGAGCAGAGGCTTTCACTATTAATTTAAGGCTATTTAGAACTGAATTTATTAAAAGTTAGTTACTTGAGAGTTTTAATGTTTAATGAAATTTAATGATTTATATGTGACAAATATAGTCTCAAATAACTGTATGTCTCTAGAAACATCCAAACATGCATTTATTTAATTACATTATGTAACAAAATTTTTACTTGTTCCTGGGCAGAAAGTGTTATTTCCTAATTGCTTATGCATGAAGTAAATGGAAAGGACCTATTTTTATCTTCAAACTTTGTAATGAAATTTTTGAAATTTACACATTTTCCAGAACATTCCAAGTAGATACAGAAGGGAAAAGAAAGCCATGAAGTTCTCTATTCCAAGAATTTGGCGTGAACCCATTGACCACTCAAGCAATTGCTACTTCTGCATGGTGGGCCCTTATAAAAGTTGGGCTGGCAAGAATGCATCTACTATCATATATCCAGACCTTCCATCATCTATTGCCCCAGTGCCACACTGCCCTTAGCTCCCTGTACCCACTCTGCCAGAGAGAAAGCAGCCATTCTCAGAACAGAGCAGCGAATTAGAAGAGGAGGTAGATGTTGAAGATCTAGATTGCAATTTCAGAGACGCAGTTGGTGAGAGAAACCCATACCTCCCCAATCAAAGCGACCTCATTGGCTTGATACAAAGTCAAGGAGTGGGATTTATTAGATGAAAGTGTGAAAGTCAGAGGGAGCATCACCAACATTTGTCAAGCTTTTTCGCTCGTCAAGATGGGCTATGCTTCTGCCACGATATATCCAGTCTGTGTGAAACAATTGGAATCGCCTGTAACCCAAACGAGTAGCACCTCTTCATTGATAGCTCATTTGGTGCCCCTTAAAGAGAAATACAACAGTGTCAAGACCTTGCTAGAAGCCTTGAAATGTGATGAGTATGGTTGAGAGGTTATCAGAGACTTCAAAAATGTGGCATTCCTGATGGGTCTCCAAGGAGGCTTTACCAAGTTTCCCTGTTATCTTTGCCTTTGGGACAGCAGGGACACTGCAGCACACTACAGCAGGAAGCACTGGCTTCAACGGATCAAGTTCTCTGTGGGGAGGCACAATGTCAAGTGTAAGCCACTAGTGGACCTCTAGAAGGTGTTGTTCCACCATTGCACATAAAATTGGGTCTTATGAAACAGTTTGTCACAGCTCTTTATAAGGAGTCTACAGCCTTCAAGTACCTTCGAGACTTCTTCCCTAAGCTGTCTGAGGCAAAGGTCAAAACTGGTGTCTTTGTTGGACTACAAATAAATAAGATCCTGGAGTGTACAGAGTTTACCATGAAGCTCAGTAGAAAGGAAGAAAAAGCTTGGGGCAGCTTTGTCATAGTTATTTGAGGCTTCTTGGACAATCACAAGGCCAAAAATTTTGTAGAACTGGTTGAGGCTTTAGTGAAGAACTAGGACAAAATGGGCTACAGGATGTCCCTGAAGTTCATATCCTTGATGCTCATTTTGATAAATTCAAGGAGAACATGGAAGCACACTCAGAGGAGTAAGGCGAGTGTTTCCACAAAGATATACTGGACTTTGAATGCTTCCACCAAGGAGTATATAATGAATACATGATGGAAGACTATATTGGGGATTCGTACATGAAAGTGATTTACATTACAATTGCAAATCTCAAAAAACTACTCACTTCTGTACAATTTTGTATAACTTTAGTATAAACACCTGTAAATCTAGATTCATATGTCGTTTTATTCAGACCTTATACAAATGAAAATGTGGAAAATTTGCTTATTTTTTACATAGAAAATAGGTTAATTTCTAAATTTCATTATCCAGGTCACAAAAGCAAAGTTTGAAGGGAATAATGGCCATTTTCTGTACTTTTACAACATAAGCAATTAAGAAATAACACATACTATCCAGGAACAAAATTTGTGTTACATAGTGTTGTTAAAGCCTAATTTAATAATGATACATAATGTAAACATGAGGACAACATTGTAGTTATCTTTTAGTTTATTTGTAATATATTTAAATCTGTAATAGAAAATATGATGATGTTGGATCAAATAGGTTAATGTGATAATTTAAACTATGATAGGCATACATGTTTTATAGTTTTTCATTAAAAATTAATGTTATTTAGTTGACTTAACTTAGGAGCATCTCAGGACATACTGTATCATCTGGTAGTTAATGTGTTCAGCTGTGAACCTTAGGACTCTTCACTTTGGAGATATGGGCATACTATAAGAGTAACAGTCAACTCCTGCCTTTTGTTCAGATAATAATAGCTTGATAATTTATGTTGAATGTGCTGGCTAACTTCCTTCCCCCCATAGTCTTGTTTGAAAGCTAGGAACAGCTTTGTACGTGTGACACTCGTAAATCAGTCATGGTAACAATTTATATGGATGCTAACATTTCACAGAGAAACATATGGTTTTGCTTCAATAAAGCATGCTCATTTTTTATGATTTACCATTTTGTTTGTCGAATTTAGGTAAATATGTGTCATTTAGATCTCTGTATTCTAAAGATGGCTGGTATGAGTATTAAAATTTTAAGTACAGAACAATGTTTCAACCTTCTTAGGTCATCTTCAGGTTAACAAAGAGAGCAACTAACTGTTGTTGGACATGTCTTAGGAACAAGTGTGAATTGATATAAGATTGTTGGGGGGCATTACAGTTAGTTGTTAGGTTATTAATTGATATTGATATAAAGGTGTTTCTTTATATTGGTTTAATTCTGGTTTGAGTTGTATAAGTAGGGCTTCTTTGAATTTGAATTCTTTTGTATTTGTTTCCCTACTTAGTATCCAGGTGTTTTCTATGGTTATGTTGTGTTTATTTGATTTTAATGTTCAAAAATGTGTGAAGGTGTTTTTTTGTGTTCTTTGAATCTGGTTTTCCATTTATTTGGGTGTTTCTCCAATGGGGAAGTTATGGCAGTTCATGCATTGTATTTTATAAATAATGTTGGTGTTATGTTTGTCAGTGTAGTTTTTACTTTGTATGGACTTCAGTTTTGTACCTGGTTTCTGAATGAATTTAGTGTTTAGTGGAATGTTGTGTTTTGTTGTAAGAATTTTCCAAATGTTGGTTACTTTTTCACTGATATTAGGAATACATGGTGTGCAACAGTGTAAAGTTTTATGGTTTGTTGTTTATTTACATTTATTACTGTTTCTTTGTTGTTTATTGTGTTATTGATCTCGGTATGTGTATTTTTTTTTATGGAAATTTGTTGATGTTGAAGTTTTTCATTTGGTTGATTTCATCATTAATTTGATTGGGTGAGCATAGTTTTGTGGCCATGCTTATTTGATTTCTTAATATTTCGAGTTTTTGTCTTGTTTTTCTGCAGATTTCAGTTTTGAATTGTGTATTGGTTCTTGTGATCCTGAGGTTGAAAAATGTTATTCGGTTAGTTTTCTCGGTTTTGGAGGTGAACTGAATGTTGGTGTGTTTGGAGTTAACATGGTTGAAAGAACTAACTGTGAGTTCTGTAGATGTAAATCTAGCAAATTGTATCATCAACATACCTGTACCAGTATAGTGGTGGGTGTAAGGCTGAATTGATTACTTGTGATTCAGTCTGTGTCATGAAAATGTTGGCTAGAACTGGTGACATGGGACTGCCCATACTTAAGTCATTTATTTGTAGGTAATTTTGGTGGTAGTGAATTCTGTAAGCATTGCTAATTGGTTGCTGGATGTGTTAATGAGTTGGTCTCTTGCAAACGCAATAAAATAACAGATTTTCATTAAACTGCACACCACTACACACAACTGTTATGTGTAATGGTCAGAACTGAAAACATTTGAATCAGTTACTGATACTAAAGATTTAATTGTAGTATTGAAGTTTAGCAGTATGTGCTTTATGGTTTTATCCAGCTTGAAATAATGTGAAATAAATACTAAATATTGGATATCAATAGATAATGAACAAGAATGCAGAAAACATCATACACATTTTTATCCCACAGGTCACTCGTCACTTCAGCTCATGTTACTGGTAACGAAAGTACCAGTAAAAAGATTCTTAGATTTGTGGACAAGTTGACTCAATCTCGTTACTTTCAACAAGCCACAGAAAATAAATACATCAAGAGAGCAATGGAAGAGGTCTCTAACACTCCCATACTCCTAACAGTTGAAGTACATGGTCTGGTTGGAACGTTAGCAATCAATATTCCTCCAGCACCAACTGATAGACTCTGGTAACTAGTCATAAGAACTTTACCTTACATAATTTGTGTTTCAAAGCATGTTAATATGTATTTATGGTTTGTTTTACATTCAGTGTAGTTAAAGAGAGTGTTTATAATTTCTGGATTCTGTGTTATTGTAGGTTTGTGACTCTTGTGTTTATCAATTGATTGTGGTAAGTTGAGGATGAATTCATAACACATTGTATCTTTCCTGTAAGTACCTTTAAATTGGATGGATTATTCTCTCTAATTTTAGTGATTTTAAATTATTGTAACTTTAGCTTGTTTAAAATTAACAATAATTGTAAATTCAAGTTTGTAATCTTTGGGAAGCTGAAAGTGTTGGTAGGTTTGTCTCAGCTGAGCTTTGAAACCTTGAAACTGTGACCATAACGAGGTTTTAAATCTTTCTGAAAGTACACATAAGAAGCAACTTTACTTAAGTGTAGATCTATGACACCAATTGGTGTATTTTATAGCATTCACAACATCTCTGTCAAAATGATAATGATTTTAAAAACACAATTGAAATGTTATCAAGGAATTGCCTTTAATCATCACTTGAAAGTGTTTGACAATGAGATAGAAAACTGTGTTAACCAAATTTAATCAGTTGTAGTTGCAAAAGAGTTGACTTTGTTCACACACAGCCTTGAATTGTTTCCTTCTCACTTCTTATGGTTACAAGATGTTTTCTATGCCACCAGGTGGACAGTAAGCTGTATTTCAAACTGTCCTTGACCTGACCTTCTGTTCTTTAGCTGTTATTGAACTTGACTGAAAGTAGACTAACAACAATATTTATTTTTGCTATTTTTCATTACATTTAATTAGTAACCACTTACAGCTTTGTTAGTATATTTTGGATATTACCTGATTTTTCGAATTTTAATGGTATATTATTACCAAGTGGAGCTGTTACTTTAAGTTTCACAACTTTTTATAAATGTTTTACAGCCATTCATCTTCATAAGATATATACAGCACACTCATGACTTTGTTTATAAGATATTGACCCCATGCATGACCAATAAACACTTCTTCGCAGAACAGGCATTCACTGAAACAAATCATGTCTTTGGTACCTTTAACTTTTCTGCCATAATTAAAACAGTTTCACAACTGCTAGCATATAACCTAATAAATTACTTCTATCTACATATGTTTGTCTAGTTTAAACTCTTGTAAACTATGCTTAGACAAGGCTCAGATTTCATCAATGAATTGCAATCGTTATATGCATCTAACAGTCATATATAGGAGAACAACTTGCTTCTGTGTAAATCAACATAAAACATAGTTACCAGATTAAACTGTACAATACCCTTATATTTACATCACACTAACGACCTGAGATAAAAGTTTACAATACCTTTATATTTGCTTCACTCAGATTACCTGAGATTAAAGCTATAATACCTTTATATTTACTTCACACAGATTACCTGAGATTAAAGCTATAATACCTTTATATTTACTTCACACAGATTACCTGAGATTAAAGCTATAATACCTTTATATTTACTTCACACAGATTACCTGAGATTAAAGCTATAATACCTTTATATTTACTTCACACAGATTACCTGAGATTAAAGCTATAATACCTTTATATTTACTTCACACAGATTACTTGAGATTGAAGTTTACAATACCTTCAAGGCAGGTTATCTTAATTGCAGGATATGGACGTACAATCCAAACTCTAAGATGTTTCCAGTGTCAGAGGTTTGGTCACTCAAAGACATCATGTCATGGTTCCTTAACATGTGCTCATTGCAGCGGCAAGGACCATGATGCCTCTGAGTGTGAAACAGACCTTCATTGTGTCAATTGCAATGACTCTCACCCGTTCTACTTTCGTTCTTGCCATAAATGGTTGGAAGAAATAAGTGCATGCAGCGTTTGAAAACAATTCATGACATTACTTATTCTGAGGCTCGAAAATTGCTGTCCACAGCTTCATCTCGGACATATGCTGCTGCACTTCATTCCACAACTACTGTGGGAGTGCAGACAAATCTCTCTGTGCCTCCAAAAGAATCGTTCTCAAAACAAATGAAAAGCCTTTTTGACCTCCATGGTTAAAAAAGTTGATGAATCAACGTCAACACCCATCTCTGTCACTTACATACATTCTAACAAACCCCAAGATCTACATCCTTTGGTTCCAGGTACAGGCATTTCCTCGGATTCATCTTTTTCTCCAACCCCAAGAAACAAAACAATTATTCGTTTGCATCTTCAGTCACTGGAATCCCATTCCAACAACAAAGGCCTGCCCAGTCGACCCAGGGCAGGATCCATGGAGGTCGATAGACATCCCTCGAATAAGGACAGTAAGAAAACAAGACATGGTCGTAAACAGAAGGGTTCTCCACCCAATTCATCTACACGTCATTAAAAATGGCCACCTTGATACAATGGGACTGTCGAGGTTTAGTTTACATTCTAATCTGGATGACATTAAAACACTGATTGCTTCCTACCATCCTGTACGTCTTTCCTTACAAGAAACATTTCTGAAACCTGCCAATACAGTCACCTTTTGGCAGTTTTCTCTGTACAGAAATGATAGGCTGTGTGATGGACGAGTACATGGAGGGGTGGCACTGTTGGTCGTTCAGCATGTGCCCACCCTGTCTTTGTCACTCAACACACCCTTGGAAGCCGTAGCCATTCGTGTTTCCTTGGGTCATACCATCGCTGTTTGTTCTCTCTACCTGTCACATGGAGAGACATATGATCAATCAGACCTTGATGCTCTCATTGAACAATTGCTGTCTCCCTTTTTAATCCTGGGGGACTTTAATGGACATCATTCCCTCTGTGGAAGTGCTGTTATTGATAGGAGGGGTTGCCCATAGAGCATATACTCTTTGATCACAACCTTTCTCTTTTCAATACTGGTTCTTCTACTTATTTTCATGCACCTAGTCAGTCGTTTACTGCTATTGATCTCTCAATTTGCTCCCCTTTATTATTCTCCCATAATTGACAATAATCCATGAGGCAGTGATAATTTTCCTATACTTTTGGACGATGCTACCCTACCTGCGTGTCCCAGTGGAAGCTGGATCAGGCAGACTGGTCCACTTTCACTGCTCTTGTAGAACTTGATCCTGCCATCGTCTGTCATTCATCAATAGACGATTGTGTGGCAGTAGTAATTAACTGTATTATACAAGCAGCTGCTCAATGTATTCCTAAAACTTTGACAGGTTTTCCACTATATCCTCATCCGTGGTGGAATCCTGCCTGCCACATGGCGCGGAAGGCTCAAAAACAGGCCTAGGATACTTATCTTCTGACACCAATTCCAAGGTGATATGGGACAGGGTTCAAAAGGTCAGTGGGCACTACAATTCTGTCCCCTCTTGATCTTACTCTCTGATAGTCAAGAAGTAACTGATGTCCAGAGCATTGCTGATACTCTAAGTGAAAGCTTTTGCTGGGTATCTAGCACTTTTGCTTGTTCCTCCACCTTCATTACCATCAAGACTCGGGGCAGAGCGTTCACCTCTTTCCTTTCGAACTGACTATCTCTTTGACTATAATTGCCCCTTTACACTGGTGGAACTGAAACTGGTCCTTCTTCGATCTGGCAGTACATCTGTTGGACCTGATGATGTACACTATGACATGCTGTGCCATCTATCTCCTGCTTTTCTTGCTATTCTTCTGATTCTTTTTTAATCGGGTCTGGCAAGATAATGTTTTTCCTAATGCCTGGCGCCAGGCTATTATCTTATCTTTCTCAAGGCCTGGGAAAGATCCCAAGATTCCTTCAAACTACTGTCCAATTGCTTTGATGAGTTGTCTCTGTAAGACCTTAGAGAGGATGGTTAATGCTCGTCTTGTTTGGTTCCTCCAACCAAACAACTTCCTCTTACCAACCAAGTGTGGGTTCTGAAGACAGTTCTCCACCTGTTTCAACTTGAGAAATGTCAATTAGAAAACCCTTTCTCAAACAAGAACATCTTGTTTCAATATTCTTTGACATTGAGAAGGCTTATGATACAACATGGAGGTATGGCATTTTGCGAGACCTCCATATATATATATGGGTTACGTGGTCATTTGCCCATTTTTATTAACAATTTTTTAATGGACAGGAGATTCCAAGTTTGTGAGTGTTCAACACTTTCTTGTTCTTTTCTACAGAAACTTGGAGTCCCTCAGGGCTGTATTCTGAGTATCATGCTATTCAGTATCAAAATTAATACCATCGCTGAACAACTCCCTCTCACTGTTGCAAATGGGCTCTGTGTCGATGACTTTCACATCTCGTGTCAGTTGTCAAATATGAGGTATATTGAGCGGCAGCTACAGACTGCCCTCAATTGTTTACTGAAATGGGCCACAGAAAATGGCTTTAACTTCTCTCTCTCTCTCTCTAAAACCATTTGCATGCACTTTTGCCACCAACGGGGGTATTCACCCTGATCCTGAACTCCATATCTGTGAAGTTGTGCTGCCTTTGGTCCCTGAGACAAAGTTCTTGGGGCTTACCTTTGACCATAAGCTGGCTTTTATACCACACATCAAGCAGCTACGGGTCAAATGTACAAGAGCACTGAACATCCTCCATATCCTCTCTATCACCACTTGGGGAGTGGATTGATGTTCTATGCTGAAGATATATCGTGCTCTTATTCGATTGAAACTCGACTATGGATCACTGGTGTATGACTCTGCCAGACCCTCAGCCTTAAAGATGCTGGACCCCATTCATCATTAAGGACTTTGGCTCTGCACTGGGGCTTTCCACACTTCCCCAGTTCAGAGCTTATATGTGGAGTCTCTTGAACTTTCTTTGCACCTCTGCTGTTTGCAACTGTCTTTACTATATGCTTCAAAACTTTGTTCCTTATCAAAGCACCCCACCTAGGGTTGTGTTTTCCTTCCTCAGTGGGCCATACTTCTTCAGAACAGACGATCTGCCATTGCTCCTTTTGGCCTTCGTGTCCAGGTGCAGTTGGATGAATTGGGTCTGTTCTTGGATAACAATGCAGAATCCACTGGTCAGCCCATCCCATCATGGCTTATTACAGCCCCCAAATGTGACCTTTCTTTAAGTCATCTGAGAAAAGCAGATACTCCCAATTGGAAGTACCGTCTTTTATTTACTGAACATCTTTCGAACCATCCTTCCATTCCTTTTTATACGGATGGTTCAAAATCAGGCGACTCTGTGGGCTCTGCCATGGTTTGTTGCAGTTCGGTGGTTGCACACAGAATCCCCTTTACAGCTTTTGTGTTCACTGCTGAACTGTATGCCATTTTTTTTTGCCCTGGATAACACAGAAGCTAAGCAGTACTCAAACTGCACTATTTATACTGACTTGCTTAGTTCTCTACTGGTCCTGGAATCGCTTCACATTGGTTCACACCCTGTTCTCACCGATATTTAAAACCAACTGGCCCATTTCTCTTTAAAACTACTTCTATCCAGTTTTTCCGGATTCCAGGCCACGTTGGTATTCGAGGGAACGAGCACGCAGACACGGCAGCTAACTCTTATCCGCTCTGGCACTATTACCCCTATGCCTATTCCGTACATGGACTATGGTCCTGTATTCAGGGCTTAGCTCTGTGCCATCTGGCAGTCGACTTGGAGTGAGCAACATGAAAACAAGCTTTTCCAAATAAAACCTTCTATTGGACTTTGGCCGTCTTGCTTCCGTAAAGTTCGGAAGGAGGAAGTTGTTCTCACTAGGCTACGCATTGATCAAAGTTTTTTAACTCATCGTTTTCTTTTATCTGGAACTGATGCACCGGTGTGTAGTCTTTGTAACACTCAGATCACAATAAGCCACATTTTACTTTTTTGCTTTCGTTACAACTCTCAACGACGGCACCATTTTAAACATGTTCTGTCCCAAGGTTTGTCCATCACGTTAGACATTGTTATTGGTGATGGTGACACTGTCCACCTTGGTAACGTTTTTAGTTTCTTAAAGGCCATTAATCTTTTCAATGTCATTTAAGTTTTTTTAATTTGTACATTAAACCTTTTTTAATGTGGTTCCCTTTTAAGAATCAGTCTCTTTTGTTCGATTTGAAATTTGAAAAACGCCGTAACGTTAACTCAACACTAGGACTGGAAAGGCCAAATTCAGGTGACTGACTATGGTTTATGTACTTACCTGTTAGTCTTCCTGGTGGGTTATGATATTTGACATTATGCTACAGAAAGTCATTTACGACTTCTCTTACTGCAGTTTTTCTCTTAATGTTGTAGACAAGATGTCAACGTTGGTTTTATGCAACTTATGTTTGTTTTTTTAAACTTTGTTTTGTTTCACCTCAGTTTCTTTTTATGAATTTTACTCCATTTGCTCTAATTTTAACTTTTTACCAGATGTTTGGTGCAGATAACCTAGCTGCTTTGTGCCATAAAACACTAAATCAACCAACCAACTTCACACAGATTACCTTAGATTCAAGTAACGATACCTTTATATTTACTTCATACATTTCATGTGTTTTTTTTAAATTGTGTGTATGTCTCTTCTTAAAATTGCACATTAAAGATCATGCTATGTTATTGCAGCCATATTACTCAACAGTTTACTATTTGTATGGTTTTACTACTTGACGTAGGTAACTTATTGTAGCCACTGAGAGTTTTCTATTTTATGTTATTGCAGCCATATTACTCAACAGTTTACTATTTGTATGGTTTTACTACTTGACGTAGGTAACTTATTGTAGCCACTGAGAGTTTTCTATTTTATGTTATTGCAGCCATATTACTCAACAGTTTACTATTTGTATGGTTTTACTACTTGGCGTAGGTAACTTATTGTAGCCACTGAGAGTTTTCTATTTTATGTTATTGCAGCCATATTACTCAACAGTTTACTATTTGTATGGTTTTACTACTTGGCGTAGGTAACTTATTGTAGCCACTGAGAGTTTTCTATTTTATGTTATTGCAGCCATATTACTCAACAGTTTACTATTTGTATGGTTTTACTACTTGACGTAGGTAACTTATTGTAGCCACTGAGAGTTTTCTATTTTATGTTATTGAAGCCATATTACTCAACAGTTTACTATTTGTATGGTTTTACTACTTGACGTAGGTAACTTATTGTAGCCACTGAGAGTTTTCTATTTTATGTTATTGAAGCCATATTACTCAACAGTTTACTATTTGTATGGTTTTACTACTTGACGTAGGTAACTTATTGTAGCCACTGAGAGTTTTCTATTTTATGTTATTGAAGCCATATTACTCAACAGTTTACTATTTGTATGGTTTTACTACTTGACGTAGGTAACTTATTGTAGCCACTGAGAGTTTTCTATTTTATGTTATTGAAGCCATATTACTCAACAGTTTACTATTTGTATGGTTTTACTACTTGACGTAGGTAACTTATTGTAGCCACTGAGAGTTTTCTATTTTATGTTATTGCAGCCATATTACTCAACAGTTTACTATTTGTATGGTTTTACTACTTGACGTAGGTAACTTATTGTAGCCACTGAGAGTTTTCTATTTTATGTTATTGCAGCCATATTACTCAACAGTTTACTATTTGTATGGTTTTACTACTTGATGTAGGTAACTTATTGTAGCCACTGAGAGTTTTCTATTTTATGTTATTGCAGCCATATTACTCAACAGTTTACTATTTGTATGGTTTTACTACTTGACGTAGGTAACTTATTGTAGCCACTGAGAGTTTTCTATTTTATGTTATTGCAGCCATATTACTCAACAGTTTACTATTTGTATGGTTTTACTACTTGACGTAGGTAACTTATTGTAGCCACTGAGAGTTTTCTATTTTATGTTATTGCAGCCATATTACTCAACAGTTTACTATTTGTATGGTTTTACTACTTGACGTAGGTAACTTATTGTAGCCACTGAGAGTTTTCTATTTTATGTTATTGAAGCCATATTACTCAACAGTTTACTATTTGTGTGGTTTTACTACTTGACGTAGGTAACTTATTGTAGCCACTGAGAGTTTTCTATTTTATGTTATTGCAGCCATATTACTCAACAGTTTACTATTTGTATGGTTTTACTACTTGATGTAGGTAACTTATTGTAGCCACTGAGAGTTTTATATGTTATGTTATTGCAGCCATATTACTCAACAGTTTACTATTTGTATGGTTTTACTACTTGACGTAGGTAACTTATTGTAGCCACTGAGAGTTTTCTGTTTTATGTTATTGCAGCCATATTACTCAACAGTTTACTATTTGTATGGTTTTACTACTTGACGTAGGTAACTTATTGTAGCCACTGAGAGTTTTCTATTTTATGTTATTGTAGCCATATTACTCAACAGTTTACTATTTGTATGGTTTTACTACTTGATGTAGGTAACTTATTGTAGCCACTGAGAGTTTTCTATTTTATGTTATTGAAGCCATATTACTCAACAGTTTACTATTTGTATGGTTTTACTACTTGACGTAGGTAACTTATTGTAGCCACTGAGAGTTTTCTATTTTATGTTATTGCAGCCATATTACTCAACAGTTTACTATTTGTATGGTTTTACTACTTGACGTAGGTAACTTATTGTAGCCACTGAGAGTTTTCTATTTTATGTTATTGCAGCCATATTACTCAACAGTTTACTATTTGTATGGTTTTACTACTTGGCGTGGGTAACTTATTGTAGCCACTGAGAGTTTTCTATTTTATGTTATTGAAGCCATATTACTCAACAGTTTACTATTTGTATGGTTTTACTACTTGGCGTAGGTAACTTATTGTAGCCACTGAGAGTTTTCTATTTTATGTTATTGAAGCCATATTACTCAACAGTTTACTATTTGTATGGTTTTACTACTAGGTAACTTATTGTAGCCACTGAGAGTTTTCTATTTTATAGTAAACTCAACAGTTTACTATTTGTATGGTTTTACTACTTGACGTAGGTAACTTATTGTAGCCACTGAGAGTTTTCTATTTTATGTTATTGAAGCCATATTACTCAACAGTTTACTATTTGTATGGTTTTACTACTTGACGTAGGTAACTTATTGTAGCCACTGAGAGTTTTCTATTTTATGTTATTGCAGCCATATTACTCAACAGTTTACTATTTGTATGGTTTTACTACTTGGCGTAGGTAACTTATTGTAGCCACTGAGAGTTTTCTATTTTATGTTATTGCAGCCATATTACTCAACAGTTTACTATTTGTATTGTTTTACTACTTGACGTAGGTAACTTATTGTAGCCACTGAGAGTTTTCTATTTTATGTTATTGCAGCCATATTACTCAACAGTTTACTATTTGTATGGTTTTACTACTTGACGTAGGTAACTTATTGTAGCCACTGAGAGTTTTCTATTTTATGTTATTGCAGCCATATTACTCAACAGTTTACTATTTGTATGGTTTTACTACTAGGTAACTTATTGTAGCCACTGAGAGTTTTCTATTTTATGTTATTGAAGCCATATTACTCAACAGTTTACTATTTGTATGGTTTTACTACTTGGCGTAGGTAACTTATTGTAGCCACTGAGAGTTTTCTATTTTATGTTATTGAAGCCATATTACTCAACAGTTTACTATTTGTATGGTTTTACTACTTGACGTAGGTAACTTATTGTAGCCACTGAGAGTTTTCTATTTTATGTTATTGAAGCCATATTACTCAACAGTTTACTATTTGTATGGTTTTACTACTAGGTAACTTATTGTAGCCACTGAGAGTTTTCTATTTTATGTTATTGAAGCCATATTACTCAACAGTTTACTATTTGTATGGTTTTACTACTTGACGTAGGTAACTTATTGTAGCCACTGAGAGTTTTCTATTTTATGTTATTGAAGCCATATTACTCAACAGTTTACTATTTGTATGGTTTTACTACTAGGTAACTTATTGTAGCCACTGAGAGTTTTCTATTTTATGTTATTGAAGCCATATTACTCAACAGTTTACTATTTGTATGGTTTTACTACTAGGTAACTTATTGTAGCCACTGAGAGTTTTCTATTTTATGTTATTGAAGCCATATTACTCAACAGTTTACTATTTGTATGGTTTTACTACTAGGTAACTTATTGTAGCCACTGAGAGTTTTCTATTTTATGTTATTGCAGCCATATTACTCAACAGTTTACTATTTGTATGGTTTTACTACTAGGTAACTTATTGTAGCCACTGAGAGTTTTCTATTTTATGTTATTGAAGCCATATTACTCAACAGTTTACTATTTGTATGGTTTTACTACTAGGTAACTTATTGTAGCCACTGAGAGTTTTCTATTTTATGTTATTGAAGCCATATTACTCAACAGTTTACTATTTGTATGGTTTTACTACTAGGTAACTTATTGTAGCCACTGAGAGTTTTCTATTTTATGTTATTGCAGCCATATTACTCAACAGTTTACTATTTGTATGGTTTTACTACTAGGTAACTTATTGTAGCCACTGAGAGTTTTCTATTTTATGTTATTGAAGCCATATTACTCAACAGTTTACTATTTGTATGGTTTTACTACTAGGTAACTTATTGTAGCCACTGAGAGTTTTCTATTTTATGTTATTGAAGCCATATTACTCAACAGTTTACTATTTGTATGGTTTTACTACTAGGTAACTTATTGTAGCCACTGAGAGTTTTCTATTTTATGTTATTGAAGCCATATTACTCAACAGTTTACTATTTGTATGGTTTTACTACTAGGTAACTTATTGTAGCCACTGAGAGTTTTCTATTTTATGTTATTGAAGCCATATTACTCAACAGTTTACTATTTGTATGGTTTTACTACTAGGTAACTTATTGTAGCCACTGAGAGTTTTCTATTTTATGTTATTGCAGCCATATTACTCAACAGTTTACTATTTGTATGGTTTTACTACTAGGTAACTTATTGTAGCCACTGAGAGTTTTCTATTTTATGTTATTGCAGCCATATTACTCAACAGTTTACTATTTGTATGGTTTTACTACTAGGTAACTTATTGTAGCCACTGAGAGTTTTCTATTTTATGTTATTGAAGCCATATTACTCAACAGTTTACTATTTGTATGGTTTTACTACTAGGTAACTTATTGTAGCCACTGAGAGTTTTCTATTTTATGTTATTGCAGCCATATTACTCAACAGTTTACTATTTGTATGGTTTTACTACTAGGTAACTTATTGTAGCCACTGAGAGTTTTCTATTTTATGTTATTGCAGCCATATTACTCAACAGTTTACTATTTGTATGGTTTTACTACTAGGTAACTTATTGTAGCCACTGAGAGTTTTCTATTTTATGTTATTGCAGCCATATTACTCAACAGTTTACTATTTGTATGGTTTTACTACTAGGTAACTTATTGTAGCCACTGAGAGTTTTCTATTTTATGTTATTGAAGCCATATTACTCAACAGTTTACTATTTGTATGGTTTTACTACTAGGTAACTTATTGTAGCCACTGAGAGTTTTCTATTTTATGTTATTGAAGCCATATTACTCAACAGTTTACTATTTGTATGGTTTTACTACTAGGTAACTTATTGTAGCCACTGAGAGTTTTCTATTTTATGTTATTGAAGCCATATTACTCAACAGTTTACTATTTGTATGGTTTTACTACTAGGTAACTTATTGTAGCCACTGAGAGTTTTCTATTTTATGTTATTGAAGCCATATTACTCAACAGTTTACTATTTGTATGGTTTTACTACTAGGTAACTTATTGTAGCCACTGAGAGTTTTCTATTTTATGTTATTGAAGCCATATTACTCAACAGTTTACTATTTGTATGGTTTTACTACTAGGTAACTTATTGTAGCCACTGAGAGTTTTCTATTTTATGTTATTGAAGCCATATTACTCAACAGTTTACTATTTGTATGGTTTTACTACTAGGTAACTTATTGTAGCCACTGAGAGTTTTCTATTTTATGTTATTGAAGCCATATTACTCAACAGTTTACTATTTGTATGGTTTTACTACTAGGTAACTTATTGTAGCCACTGAGAGTTTTCTATTTTATGTTATTGAAGCCATATTACTCAACAGTTTACTATTTGTATGGTTTTACTACTAGGTAACTTATTGTAGCCACTGAGAGTTTTCTATTTTATGTTATTGAAGCCATATTACTCAACAGTTTACTATTTGTATGGTTTTACTACTAGGTAACTTATTGTAGCCACTGAGAGTTTTCTATTTTATGTTATTGAAGCCATATTACTCAACAGTTTACTATTTGTATGGTTTTACTACTAGGTAACTTATTGTAGCCACTGAGAGTTTTCTATTTTATGTTATTGAAGCCATATTACTCAACAGTTTACTATTTGTATGGTTTTACTACTAGGTAACTTATTGTAGCCACTGAGAGTTTTCTATTTTCAAAATTGTTAATTAGGCTTTTTTTTACCTTTTTTTTTCCTCTCAAATTTATTCAGTTTGGAAGTTCTGTATCTATGATTAATCATTATTCAGATCACATAAGTTGTTGAAATTACTTCAGTGAATGTGTGCTCCTTAACCACTAATATTTTATTATTAGAGTCAGTACTAAGATGATAAATCTACATCACTGGAATTTGCAGGCATGTGGACTCTTTTGGAATTAATAACATTTTAGAGCAGAAAGCAAGATACAAACTGTGACTTCATAGGACTAGAAATTGTCACTTAATGATTCAAACTCATCGTCTCATGCCTTTTTTATTTGCATAAAGTTTTATTGAAAAGTAAACGTAGCTCACAGAATTTTAGATATGAAGTAAATGTTTCACAATTTACTGTCTTTCCTTGACAGTTTCAATGTTTCGAGTTGAAGAAACTTTACATGTGTAAAATTAAATATTGTATGAAACTGTATTTTCTTTTTTATACATGTCTAATATTTGAATATGTATTAAATATCAAATAATTTCATTTAAAAGGTGTGAAATGTTCTAACAAAGTGTGTTTTTAAAAAAGGTATGGTTTTCGTGGTAACCCCAAATTATCCATTTCGTGAGGCCAAAATTAGGAGAAAAGAAAGTCACCATAGGTCATGTCACAGAATGGATTGAAAAAAAGTTGTCCATAGAATTTCAGGTAAGCTATATCTACAAGTTCATATGTACATATTTGTAGACTTCTGTGCATGGTAAGCTTTCCATTTTATTCTGTCCATACTGAGATGAATGATTACATATTAGTGTTTTCTTATTAAGGAAATAAGCAGAGGAAAATCAGTAAATCAACTATATTTCACATATCAATAAAGAATTGTCATTTTCTTCTTGACAACATGGTTAAAACTGTCAAGTGACACTAATGTTGACTTCTTGAGTCCAGGAAATTATGTTTTAACAGAAAATACATCTCCTAAAACTTTTAGAATAATCATATGTCAGTGTATATATGGCCAGGTGATTCAGGCACTTGACTCATAATCTAAGGGTGGCGGGTTCGAATTCCAGTCACACCGAAACATGTTCGCCCTTTCAGTCATGGAGGTGTTATAATGTTACAGTCAATCTCACTATTCATTGGTGAAAGAGTATCCCAAGAGTTGGCAGTGGGTGGTGATGGTTAGCTGTCTTCCCTCTAGTCTTACACTGCTAAGTTAGGGATGGCTAGTGTAGCTAGCCCTCGTGTAGCTTTGCACAAAATTCAAAAAACCAAACCAAACAATCAACATGTATATGATAGTGCTTGAAATGTGTGATTACTTTGACATACATATGTCTACATTTTTGTGATATGTGAGCCTATGTTTGTTCTCTTGCTGCAGCTTGTGTTTTCAGACATTGTGATATCTAAGTATATATCTACATTTGGTTTTATATGTAATTACAGAGTTATCACAGTATTACTGTGTTTATAGTTGGAGTGTTTGTTTCTGTTAATTTGTGTTGACAAATCCAACATTCTGAAACAATGAGTTTTCATTATGAAGATAATCATCACTGTATTTACCTTGGCACAAGAGTTTTGATCTAACGTACAAGAAAGTATATGTTAGAAATGTGAGAAATTATACAAAATAATATGTATGGATTTAAGTAAGTCGATGGTCCAGTTTCATTCAACTTTTAACATGGCTAAATAAAGATGTATAGTGTGTCAGTCAAAGTCAGTTGGTTAATAACATTTTTTTCTGTACAACAGAAATTATTGGTGATGCCCAACATGGACGATCTAATTATTCCCATAATGTACTCCGGCCTAAAGTCAAGTGGAAGCAGCAGAGAAAGCTGACTGGAAAAATATACTGTGTTTGTGTTTAAAGGTTGTTATATGGGTGATATATGTTTGATAATTTCTATTTCATTTTATTTTTACTTCTGTAATTATCAATTACTTGTGACAAGAAAAATCTGGAATTTTGGGAACCAACATTGGTTGAATGTTTGTCCAAGATACTAATGTGAAACTGCTGAGGTGTTGATATTTTCCTTTTGGCTTTTTATTTAATCAGGCTCCTACCTGAATTTCAACAAATTCTATTTTTGTAAGTATATTTGGAAGACTGGTTATTATTTTTTAAAAGGAGGGTGTATCAGCTCCAAATTTTCTCTCAGTAGACATTGAAATAATTTTGAAAATTACAAAAATTATTTTTTATAGAGAATATTTAATTAAAACACTAATAATAATTAATTTGTAACATATTAATTGTAATTCTTATTTAATTATTTGTTATTTGTTTGCAAAAATTCTTTCTAATTTTGTTTAATATATCCTTATGTGCATCAAGACATCACACTGACCAATTTTTTTATATAACCATTCATTTATTTCTTCACAAAATTAAAGGTGCAGCCTTTAGGAAGTCACATACGGTAAACCCAGGTTTTCACGTAATTGAAAATTCTGTCATTCGTGAAAATTATATTAGAAACGTAAGTACCTTTAAGATCATGAAATACCTGTACGAAGGATTTGTTTCAGGAGTTTCATAATACCACAGCAACTATTTTAATAGGATGGCCATGGTGGAAATACTCAATAGTTTTTGGGTAATAAAAGGTTTTGTTGTTTGTTTTTTTTTATACTATTGGAAAACAAAATATTCAGGTGTTCTACTTATAAGTAAAATTAGTTTTGTCTCAAAATTAAAATGTAGCTGGAATTCATCCCTTGTGCATCTGACATGTAATCATCTGATATGTAATCAAGCCAAAGACTACTGAGAAGACATCAGGGGAGTCCTGTTCCCTCCCCACCCCCCTACAAGTCCAAATCAAAAACATAATTTTGATATTTTTGTAATTCAATGAAATGTACTAATTCACTGTTATTCATTTCATTTACAGTCAGTAGAAACACCATTTTATTTCTGAATTTGAAAAGTTGAATGATTTGGACAAGTGATCTAAGGTATTAGAACCATAATCAAAATAATATTACTCTAGTCATTGTCATCCTTCTCCTGTGACTGTATAGTAAGTAATATCTAATGTTATGAGAACTGTAGCTATGCTTTGTAATATCAGCAAGAGACACATTTATGTTAATTTAAATAAAAGGCAGAGTATTATGAGATTAATTACACAGTACAAGGTACAGGTCGTTTTCAAAATGAAAGTGAATAGAACATTGAATTTTATGTGTCAAGCAATGCATTTGGCTACAAATTAGATAGAGCTGTATTAAACATATAAATAGTCTTGGAAAGTATGAGTATTGTGGAAATATAAAACAATTATTAACTTTGTGTTTATATGTCTAAGATGGTTTTAATTTAAAAACTATAAACCCATTGGTCAAAAATACTGGATTAAAAAAAATAACTTTAAAAACACCAAAGATTTGTTTAATTATAACACTACCAACTGCCCAGTTTTGTGTGTGTGTGTGTGTGTGTGTGTGTGTGTGTGTGTGTGTGTGTGCAATAATATACACAAGGTTTAAAATATTTTATAAGCTTATTTGATTATATTTTCCTTTTACATCTGGTCATACCAAGCTTAGTTTGGGATGTTATAACCTCATGCATTATCTGAGTTAAGGTATTTTTTATATTTCATGCAAAAGTAGATATAATAACAATTCACAGTCTTTAAATTCAAACATCTGACATGTATTTTGGCTATTGGCTAAATTCTGCCATCAGCACTTCTGCTATACCAACAAAAATATGAAGGTAGTTTCAGAGTGTGGCTCTTTGTTTCTTAAAGTTTCTGTTTTCTTAACCTAGTCAGTCAGTCAATAGTTCATAAGTTGTACAACTGGCATGTGAGGATTCTGTTGCAGTACTAATTTTTTAATAAATGATCCCTGATACAAACAAGCGAACACTATATTCATGTCATTGTAATTTTTAAAGAATGAAATATCTGTGTGAGAAAGTTACATTATCTCACTTCAACCCTACAGTTGAACATTGTACACTTCTGTAGTCAGTAATACCTGGTAATGGAATTGTTTGTTAATATTGTGAGTTCATGTTCTCTACTCATACATGTTTTAGAACATGTACATTTGGTATGAAAACTCATTTTAAGTTTTCTGTGATATCTGTGCCTTTGTGGCTAATCTCTCGCACCTTAAGTTGAATACTTTCTGTGGAAAAGTCGAGATACTGTGGAATACATGATATGGTTTAGAAACTAAGCCATACTAAATTTAAATGTGGACAGTTGACTAAAACAAAATATCACCTAAAATGTGTTACAGATTTCACATGCCTAGGTTTTTGTTTTGGTTTTTAATAGATTGTGGCTAAATACAAATGTTATTGAACTTTCTTAATAATTCACAACATTTGTTGGACCACATGCATTGTTAACTGGTGTTTTCATATTGTGGCTAAATACAAATGTTATTGAACTTTCTTAATAATTCACAACATTTGTTGGACCACATGCATTGTTAACTCATGTTTTCATATTGTGGCTAAATACAAATGTTATTGAACTTTCTTAATGATTCACAACATTTGTTGGACCACATGCATTGTTAACTGGTGTTTTTCATATTGTGGCTAAATACAAATGTTATTGAACTTTCTTAATAATTCACAACATTTGTTGGACCACATGCATTGTTAACTGGTGTTTTCATATTGTGGCTAAATACAAATGTTATTGAACTTTCTTAATAATTCACAACATTTGTTGGACCACATGCATTGTTAACTGGTGTTTTCATATTGTGGCTAAATACAAATGTTATTGAACTTTCTTAATAATTCACAACATTTGTTGGACCACATGCATTGTTAACTGGTGTTTTCATATTGTGGCTAAATACAAATGTTATTGAACTTTCTTAATAATTCACAACATTTGTTGGACCACATGCATTGTTAACTGGTGTTTTCATATTGTGGCTAAATACAAATGTTATTGAACTTTCTTAATAATTCACAACATTTGTTGGACCACATGCATTGTTAACTGGTGTTTTCATATTGTGGCTAAATACAAATGTTATTGAACTTTCTTAATAATTCACAACATTTGTTGGACCACATGCATTGTTAACTGGTGTTTTCATATTGTGGCTAAATACAAATGTTATTGAACTTTCTTAATAATTCACAACATTTGTTGGACCACATGCATTGTTAACTGGTGTTTTCATATTGTGGCTAAATACAAATGTTATTGAACTTTCTTAATAATTCACAACATTTGTTGGACCACATGCATTGTTAACTGGTGTTTTCATATTGTTGGACCACATGCATTGTTAACTCATGTTTTCATGTAATTTTCTCTGGATGAAATATGAGTTTGAATTAAAAAATTGATTCTGTATTTTAACAGAAAAAAGAATAAATTTGTTATAATTGTAGCTGAGAGAGGTGGGGGATATGTCTTAGAAAATTATTAAATCATATTAAATATTACTATATTTGAAAGTTCTGGTTCATTAATGAAAATATAAGAAGTAATAAGACAAGGGCATTATTTAAATAGGGTTCTAAATAAAACCCAGAATAATTCAGCTAAGTGGTGTTATACACAGATGACTGTTAACACAAAATAAATATGTGTGTGTGTGTGTGCATATATAAACTGATAAATATCCTGTTTTTGTAAAATCCAAGCATAAAACCCTGGAACTTCTGGGAGGCTTTGTTACCTTTACAAATACATATAACACTCCTTGTTTAAGTTACAGAAACACACAAACAGCATTTAAGAAATAGCTACTCAAGAGTGTTACTCAAAAATATCTATTCAGTCTTTACGTTATTTACTGTTTACTAGAATTACATAAAATATTTGAAAATATCTGGTATAACAATTCTGTGTTTAATAGCATTAATTCACCTTTACAACTTAGAAATATCAGTCTATAAGGTTTGTAAAGCTACTGAGTTTGAGGCACAACAGACGTTTATGGTTGTTAGAATTTAAGTAGAATTCAATGTTCAGAAAACATGTTTTACTTGTTGAACATTTTTATTATATACTATGATTTGAATTCTGAATTAGTGTGGTTTTTGTTTTGTTTGTTCATTTTGTAATCTAACTCCTTCCCAGGACTTGTAATTTAACATTTTGTTTTTGAGATTTGAACTTATTGAGCTAGCTGGTTCATACATTCCATTATATCACTAACTTAGATAATTACTTATATTTACCTATATGTGTTATTCCACGTGCTTCACGTGGTCGAAGCAAAATGCAGTATTGGATAAACACGTTGGCTAATGATATCAGTTGCTGTGGTCAAAATATCTTCGTGTGAGTTATCTGTTTGTTTATTAATTGTTTTCCTAATTTTGAAAACCTTTATATTTTAGCTTGGTTTGTACTTAATGTATAGAAATTATGTTAAGTTTGACACACATTACTTGCTGTCCATAAGTAAACATTGCTCTGGTTTCAAAATACATGGAAAATTGAAAGTAACTTATTTAAGAGAAATAGGTTTCATTACAACATTAGTGTTTACAGTGCTGTTTTATTTCAAGCAAAGATGGACAGTTGTATTTTTAGCCAACCTTGTACAGAACTGAGTTCTAAAACTACGTAAGAGATAGAAAAAAATTTAAAATATTTTCAGCAACAAGATGTAGAATTGTGTTTATTAACAAACTATTGTAGAAATTTATTGTTAATTTGTACCTAAATAAGGCTGTACAGCTTAAGAAGCTGAAAAAGCAATGCAGTTATTTTTTGAACAAGTATTAAAGTGAAATATGTAATTTGCGTAAAAGTTGTTGAATTTTCACGTAAAGTGGAACATTGTGATTGTGTTTTTTTTTATTTTTTGCATGTTATTTTTTGTGGGAAATTTTTTGAAAGTTGTATAACCAGCTCTACCACTGCTTATTCCCAGTGCATTCATTTGTAATTATTTGAAACAAAAATTGTTATTTTTAAAAGACATTTGTATGTGTATATTGTAATAAATGCCAATCTAAAAAAAATGTCTATTTAAAGTTGTGAAACTGTTTTAAATATTTATTCGTTTTCTATCCCATAAATATCTGTCAACAGGATGGACTTTAAGTTTTGTTTTCTGCAAGAGGAAATTTTAATAAAGTGGAAAACGAATATGAGTGTCCAGATTTAACTATTCCAAGTTGTATTCTGGAACATTCACCTCGTATGTTTCATCGAAAATATTTCATAAAATTATGGAATAATCGGATATTGTGTTATTGGCTATATTTCTGTTTATTGTGGGTTACTAGACTTTGAATTCTTACATCCACTGTAGTGGCTTGGAATTACTGAGGATTTATTTCATAGGTGTTTTGTTTTGACAAAGGAGATTGTATTGTTAAAATGTAGCCGTATTTAGTGTCTGTTTCTTTTTAACAGGTTTATAAAAATTCTGTATTTTAACTACCTAATAACAATGAAAGAAAAACAAGTGTGATAAACAGTTTTATCAGGTGTTGCACATTCCACAAATCTGCCATTTTCAAACATTTCAAAGAATGCTTATGAATGTTTAGAATTACTTCTAGACTAGCGTGGTGATAATTTTAAAAGCAACATAGAAAATGTAAACTGATTTAACTTCTTTACTGAAACATTTATTTTCCACACATTTTTGATTTTATATGAGACACTCAATAAACTGGAATTAGTTATGTATTTGTCATTGAATTTTCATGTAACTCGTAAGTTATGATTAAATAATTATTTACATGTGAGTGATTGTAAAAGAAACAGCGAAATTGTGATGGAAACCTAAACGAAAATGTGTAAACTGTGTGTGTAGTGAGTAATTAGGGAGTACATATGTATTATCAGTCCACAGAGAAACGATCTATTACTTTTTAATAACTCAAAACAGTGTGTTATATCCATTATTAAAAATGCTTTTGAAAGTTGTGGGTTTGTGCTTCTTGTACGCTTATCTTACATTGTTCATGATTTTTGGAAGATTGTTTAAATAAACAGTGTTAACATGTTTAGAAGTTTAGGATTGTAATGTGAGTTAATATATTTGTCAAAATAAACGCTTTTTTTAAAATCGAATAAAGTAGCAGTAATGTGTGTGTTTTATTCAGTAACTGAATATTGCATTCTCCCTTCCAATGGGTCAGCGGTAACGTACTTACAACACTAAAATTCGGGGTTCTATTCCCCACATTAAAAAAAAGCGTGGATAGCCCCTTTTGTAGCTTTGTGCTAAAACAAACACCCGTTTTTTGAATCAATTTCTTTTGTGAACATTAAAAACATACTTAATAATACATGTATGTTTGAACGAGGTGTTACAAAATATCAACTATAGACTGTGGTCAACAACTCGATTTTTATATTCATGTGTTATTATTAGCAACTTCTCGTGAAGCGTGCGTGACCTTGGTTAGGACCGAGCTAATAACTTGTCAAGTCATGAAAACTGGCATAAGGTCACTGTAAGTACATAAATCAATACACTAGTAGGATTAGATTGTTTTTGAAATTCGCACAAAGCTACTCGAAGGCTATCTGTGCTAGCCATCCCTAATTTAGCAGTGTAAGACTAGAGGGAAGGCAACTAGTCATCACCACCCACCGCCAACTCTTGGGTTACTCTTTTACCAACGAATAATGAGATTGACCGTCACATTATAATGCCCCCACAGCTGAAAGGGCGAGCATGTTTGGCGCGACGGGGATGCGAACCCGCGACCCTCAGATTACAAGTCGCACGCTTGGCCATGCCTGGCCAAAAGATTAGATAACAGTGACTTATTGGTTATCTGTCAACAACGTTTTCAGCCATAATGTTCTAGACTGATAGCCGTACTTCTTGTGAGTTAGGCCTAATCACATACTAACTATTACTAAAAGATGAAGTTGGGATTTTTATTATAAGTTACGTTTAAATTCTGACTCATAAAAACATGTTATACCATTTCGTGTGTAACTAAAATAGTAATACCTCTGCAACAGAAAACTTATTACACCGTTTCGTGTGTAACCAAGACAGTACTACCTCTGTAACGAAAAACTTGTTATACAGTTTCGTGCGTATCTAAGACAGTAATACCATCTGTAACAACAACTTTTATTTTCCACGACAGTTAAGACCACTTTTATTTTATAACACAAGTATTTTACGAAGATGTGTGTACGAAAGATGGGGACACTTTATAATGAACCACGTGACATGCTCCACCAGGGGTCTCGGTCAGAAGAGTAAATTAACGGTGAAAATCTGTATTTAAATACGAAATGACCTACTGAATGGTACTCGAGACATGGTAGCGCTGATTTAAAAAACACACGTTAAAATAGTCCAAAGTATTAAGAAGCACGATACACGTTCAATTGATAAAACTGTAACAAGAACCTTTTCTTTAGAATAATTAGTGACGTGAATGCATCCTATGCCATACTGGTTAATAGGTATCATTTGTGAAACCCATGAAAGTAGGTAATTAGGAAACGGTGAGTGCATATACTTTCTGCCACTCAGGATCATCACCATAGTTTGAGGCCTATCCTCACTATTAAGTGAGCTCTATCTAAGGGTAGGAGAACGAATCCTCATCACCGAACACTCTCGCTCTTTCAGCTTTAGGGGAAGGAGGGCGTCACATCGTGAGGGTCAATCTCATTATTCGTTGGCAGAAGAATAACCCAAGAGTTGGCGGTGGTTGGTGTTAACTAGTTACCTCCCTTCTAGCTGTCACGCCAATACTGCGGAAGACAATGTATGAAACCCTTTTGACGAAATTCGACAAAAAAATTCTTTACTGGATACACGAAGGTTTACCAGGAATTCCTCGGAGTGATGGAAATCGAGTCATCAATTCAGTTTTAAAGTGGTGTCCATTATTTTATTGGAGAAGAGACAGCTGACTAAATTGGCCAAGATTGTACTGTGTTGGTTGTGAAAAAAAACTGTTTGTGTTTTTTATTATCCTGAGTTTAAGCCGTGAAGTGTCTGTGTATTCAAGTATTCATATGTAGCAAAATTTCTTAATAGAAGAAATTCCAGTGGTCACTGCAACATTTTTGGGAGATAGGGTGTAAACAGATCGCTATTTTTAACACCATTTTAATGTTTTCTGCCATGTACCTTTTTATTTACAAACTAACAAATTCAATATCAATATTTTGTCAAAACCCCAGGTCCGAATCCAGTGAAGCATCATCATGGGTATCAGTTGGAGAGATTAAGTTAATTGAGTTTTCAAAACAGTCATGGAGTGAAATTATCAGATAAGTGTCAGAAAGTTCGCGTGGTTAAGATGGTGTTTAAGAAACAGTCAAAGATGGTTCTACACCATACTGTGTTAAAAGGGTGTTTTACAAAATAACTCCATTAATTAAGGCTAAAGATGGTTCTACACCATACTGTGTTAAAAGGGTGTTTTACAGAATAGCTCCATTAATTAAGGCTAAAGATGGTTCTACATCATACTGTGTTAAAAGAGTGTTTTACAAAATAACTCCATTAATTAAGGCTAAAGATGGTTCTATGCCATACTGTGTTAAAAGGGTGTTTTACAGAATAGCTCCATTAACTAAGGCTAAAGATGGTTCTACACCATACTGTGTTAAAAGAGTGTTTCACAGAATAGCTCCATTAATTAAGGCTAAAGATGCTTCTACACGGTATCGAAGCATTAAGCATTAAAAGCGTCTTTTAGTGTCTAAACTGTTTTTTGGAAGTGAAATGTCAGTAAAGATCTCGTTTAATCATAAAATATAACTTACTGCTGACACTATAGCAAATGTTGCTTCCCCCCACCCCACTCCTTTCTTGCGATCGAAAAATTTCTTTTAAGCCTCAAGTGTCTAGCTGTATGTTCTATAAAGGTGAACTGGTTACTTTTTGTATTTCGATTTGAAGAAAATAAAACGATGAAGAAATTTAAAATACTAAAACGCGTGATTTGCCTAAAGTGCAGCTGTCGAATTTGAAAATCAAAACCTCGGACTCTTTCAAATGTGTTCAAATAATTCATGAAGTTGTCACTAGGGCTGATGATTGAACGACGAAAGTATCAGTTTTTTATTGATTTTGTTCTTCTTTATAGAATCACGAATAGGGCGCTCGACTCGTAATCATTGGGTCGCGGTTTTGGATCCCCATCACACCAAAACGTGGTCGCCCTTTGAGCGATGGGGGCGTTATATAGTAAAGGTCAATCCCACTATCTGTTGATGAAAGAGTAGCCCAAGAGTTGGCAGTGGGTGATGATGACTAGCTTTTTTCCCTCTAGTCTTACACTACTAAATTAGGGACGGCTAGCGCAGATAACCCTCGTGTAGCTTTGTGCGAATTTTAAAAACAAACAAACAAACAGAATCATGAAAATAATCGATTTAATCGTGAGTAGTTTGTTTCGTTTTACGCTGTGATTTCTGTGACGTAACTGTGAAACTATCACACGAGAAGCGCACGTGTGGTCTAGCAAATGAAGTCCAGCAGTGAATTAATTTGTCTAGCTGTTTTAGAATTTCGACCAAATCTACCAAGGTCTTTGTCTTAAATTTTAAACTCACTGGCTAGAGAGAAGGATGTTCACTACGAATTCCGGCTCTGAGGCTATTTAAGCTTATCCTGAAGAATAGTAGGGTACGACTATCACTCTTATGGTGCACCAAAATGGGAAGTGTTTTTGTGACAACGGGTGTTAAACTTTTAATCTTTAAATACACAATTTGTGCCCGCTATCTGTTGAGCCACTCTTGACCCATAGTTGATCAAACGTCTTTTAATTTTAAAAAGGTTTCTTATATATATGGCCTAGCGCGTTAAGGCGTGCGCTTCGTAATCTGAGGGTCGCGGCTTCGCGCCCCAGTCGCGCCAAACATGCTCGCCCTCCCAGCCGTGGGGGCGTTATAATGTGACGGTCAATCCCACTATTCGTTGGTAAAAGAGTAGCCCAAGAGTTGGCGGTGGGTGGTGATGACTAGCTGCCTTCCCTCTAGTCTTACACTGCTAAATTAGGGACGGCTAGCACAGATAGCCCTCGAGTAGCTTTGTGCGAAATTCCAAAACAAACAAACGTTTCTTATATGATGTTCTTTGATTTTCTATTCGTTAGCTACAATAATGCTGCTAACAACAGAAAGTGTATAAACTTAGTGATAAGAACATATACAAATCTCACTCTCTAACCATGGAGAAATAAAAATTTTCGCTATAAAAATTTTCTTCAAACAGTTCTTTATGCGAGAAACAAGAAATACATAACTCTAATAATCAAATATAACTTATTAGTATCCTGTGTTAGCACCAGGGTAAGGTTTGGTCATAATACAGTTAATTATAAGTGACGTCACAAATATCTTAATACAAAATATGTTTTTTCCTTTATTCTCCAAATACACAAAATGGATATTGAAAGATTTGTTGTACAAACTTTATCTTCGTTTGTACAATACTACTAGAATGCAATTTGGTCATAATATAATTAATTTTAAATGACGTCACAAATATCTTAGTATAAAATCAGGTTTCCTTTATACCCCTACGGGCCAGTATGGCCAAGTGTGTTAAGGCGTTCGACTCGTAATCCGAGGGTCGCGGGTTTGAATCTCGGTCGCGCCAAACATGCTCGCCCTTTCAGCCGTGGGGGCGTCATAATGTAATGGTCAATCCCACTATTCGCTGGTAAAAGAGTAGCCCAAGAGTTGGCGGTGGGTGGTGATGACTAGCTGCCTTCCATCTAGTCTTACACTGCTAAATTAGTGAAGGCTAGCGCAGATAGCCCTAGAGTAGCTATGCGCGAAATTTAACAACAATAAAAAACAAACTTTATGCTCCAAAGACACAAAATGGATATCGAAAGTTTGGTCTACAAACTTTATTTTCGGCTAATGGAGATGGTTGTGTTTAAATAAATATATAATTTGGTATTTATTCTAACTTTTGCTATCTTATTTCACTCCCTCATGCAACTAACATATCTCCAAACCCCTGCAAGTTTATCGTTTAACCCTCGTTTACTGTAGTTCTTCTCCTGGGTGGTAAGTAGGCTAAAATAATTCATGAAGTTGCCACCAGGATTGATGATCGTGTTCATTTGACGAGAGCTCTGATATTAGATCCGAAAGACGATGAAATAATAATAAAAAGTGAAGAAAATTCTAATAAATACATAGAAATTTAATGATTTTTATCTAAGAATTCTGAAGGAGTGTGGTACATCGTGAGTCAATGTAGTTATTACATTAAGTAACCAGTATTGTTTCAAGCACCAGAAAACTAAATGATTTACGAAGGATTGCCCCTGAAGAAAAACAGTCAACCCTTCGAGCTGCTCTGTCAGTATAACAGAGAAATGATTTTTTTATGTATTTCCATCACAATAGCATTTAAGTTAACTTAATTCTATATCAAATAAGATTTACTCGATAATATTTTTGTTAAAGACATTGTTTTGTGAATAATTATTCCGTGTATACTAAATTAGCGATCGTGTAAACTATGTGTGACTGGTGAACACCCTCTTGCTTGTTTTCAGTAGAAGTTTACAATTCAGTCCATTTTTGTTACGTATTTTTGTTATTTTTATGATAAATATGTGAACACCCTCTTGCTTGTTTTCAGTAGAAGTTTACAATTCAGTCTATTTTGTTACGTATTTTTGTTATTCTTATAATAAATATGTGAACACCCTCTTGCTTGTTTTCAGTAGAAGTTTACAATTCAGTCCATTTTTGTTACGTATTTTTGTTATTTTTATGATAAATATGTGAACACCCTCTTGCTTGTTTTCAGTAGAAGTTTACAATTCAGTCTATTTTTGTTACGTATTTTTGTTATTCTTATAATAAATATGTGAACACCCTCTTGCTTGTTTTCAGTAGAAGTTTACAATTCAGTCCATTTTTGTTACGTATTTTTGTTATTTTTATGATAAATATGTGAACACCCTCTTGCTTGTTTTCAGTAGAAGTTTATAATTCAGTCCATTTTTGTTACGCATTTTTGTTATTTTTGTGATAAATATGTAAACACCCTCTTGCTTGTTTTCAGTAGAAGTTTACAATTCAGTCCATTTTTGTTACGTATTTTTGTTATTTTTATGATAATTATGTGAACACCCTCTTGCTTGTTTTCAGTAGAAGTTTACAATTCAGTCCATTTTTGTTACGTATTTGAGGTAAGATTATATTAAAGCACTGTTCATGGTAAGATTATCTTAAAGCAATATTCCTGGTACGATTATCTTAAGGCACTGTTCGTAGTTAGCTTATCTTAAAGCAATGTTCGTGGTAAGATTATATTAAGGCAATGTTCATGGTAAGATAATCTTAAGGCAATGTTCATAGTTAGCTTACCTTAAAGCAATGTTCGTGGTAAAATTATCTTAAAGCAATGTTCCTGGTAAGATTATATTAAGGCACTGTTCGTAGTTAGCTTCTCTTAAAGCAATGTTCGTGGTAAGATTATATTAAAGCACTGTTCATGGTACGATTATATTAAAGAAATGTTCGTGGTAAGATTATATTAAAGCACTGTTCATGGTAAGATTATGTTAAAGCACTATTCGTGGTAAGATCATATTAAAGTACTGTTCATGGTAAGATTATCTTAAAGCACTGTTCATGGTACGATTATATTAAGGCACTGTTCGTAGTTAACTTATCTTAAAGCAATGTTCGTGGTAAGATTATATTGAGACACTGTTCGTGGTAAGATTATCTTAAGGCACTTTTCTCGGTAAGATCATTGTAAGACACTGTTCAAGGTAAGAGTATATTAAGGTAGTGTTCGTGGTAAGATTATCTTTAGGGACTGTTCCTAGTTAGATTATCTTAAAGCACTGTTCGTGGTTAGATTATCTTTCTTTTGGTAAATGTTAACAAGTTCTACTCACTTGATACTGTACTCTAATCCTACTGTGGATCTCAAGTTTCATGATTTGCTTTAGTAACCGTAATATCTCTTCAGAAGCACATCGGTATGTCTGCAGACTCACACCGCTATAAACGTGGTTACAATATCCGTGGTGACCAGAGCACAGATAACTCCTTCTGTAGCTTTGTGCTCAATTCCAAATAATCAATAAATCAATCAATTAACGAAATAATCGAAAATTGCTTCTTTTTTTTAACCTACAGAAATAAGAAAATATAGGGTTAAGAATAAAATAGCAGTTAGACAAATTGTCATTTATCTATACTACAAGATTTAGTAACGATGTTTTAAGCCTACACTAAATGAACAGCTCTCATTTCTAAGGAAACAAGCAGTATTTGTCTACACAGTAAATACTGGAATTTCGTACAGTTGTCTGCTTAGAATCTGTTATGTGAGACGAGGTATTAATGTACTAAACAATGGTCTGTTTGGACGCCCTTTAATTATTGTTTGAAACATAACATTAACGACATGCTATGTATACTAGAAGACAATGGTCTGTTTGGACGCCCTTTAATTATTGTTTGAAACATAACATTAACGACATGCTATGTATACTAGAAAACAATGGTCTGTTTGGACGCCCTTTAATTACTGTTTGAAACAAAACATTAACGACATGCTATGTATACTAGAAAACAATGGTCTGTTTGGACGTCCTTTAATTATTGTTTTAAACAAAACATTAACGACATGCTATGTATACTAGAAAACAATGGTCTGTTTGGACGTCCTTTAATTATTGTTTGAAACAAAACATTAAGGACATGCTATGTATACTAGAAAACAATGGTCTGTTTGGACGTCCTTTAATTATTGTTTAAAACATAACATTAACGACATGCTATGTATACTAGAAAACAATGGTCTGTTTGGACGTCCTTTAATTATTGTGTGAAACAAAACATTAACGACATGCTATGTATACTAGAAAACAATGGTCTGTTTGGACGTCCTTTAATTATTGTGTGAAACAAAACATTAACGACATGCTATGTATACTAGAAAACAATGGTCTGTTTGGACGTCCTTTAATTATTGTGTGAAACAAAACATTAACGACATGCTATGTATACTATAAAACAATGGTCTGTTTGGACGTCCTTTAATTATTGTGTGAAACAAAACATTAACGACATGCTATGTATACTAGAAAACAATGGTCTGTTTGGACGTCCTTTAATTATTGTGTGAAACAAAACATTAACGACATGCTATGTATACTAGAAAACAATATCTGGTGTACATTTATTAAACAGGTGTTAAAGAAATACTATAACAACAATTAAACCACCATAGGTATTGAAGAAAGGAAGACAAGGTTCTTAAATATTCTAAGACTTCGACAACTCATGTATTTTTTATTTGTGTTATTAAACAAAAAATCTGCGAAATAACAAGGACAAGTAATCAACCACCCTAAATGGCACACATTAAAAACAAACTTTTGGGGACGAACTGCGTCAGCTACGATAAACTCTGTGCGTTTCTGGAAACGAGTTTTTTTGTTTTTTTTTGGTATGTGTTTTTTTTTCTTCCACGTTAGCTCCATTACGTTCTTAGAAAGAAAACTTGTATGAAACCTGATTGTGTTCGATAAATGATTTATATCATCAGAACGTATGACGGTTTTTATGAAAATGATTAATTATGAGGCTACAAATGAACGGCAGAGCAGAGAAGGTAGAGTTCAGAAATGTGAAATGGATTTTCGATGTTCTAGATAAAAACTGATGGAAATGGAAGTAGTAAATTATAAGTAAAATATCACTCGTGCGATCTGGCTACAGACTGAAAGGAGATTATTTAATAACTTTGAGTGATTTCTCATTCGCTCTGTCGTCCCTAAAATAATGATTGTTATCAACACTAGCTGGCGCTGTTTACTTTCAGAAGAAAAATGTCGTCTATGGCTCGTATTTTCAGGAACATTTTTAACGGTTAAAAAGCACGTTTGACTTTAGTAACTAACAGTAGTGTTTATTCATTTGTATATTAAATGTTACTAGCTTATTATTCACGACAAACACATGAGACAACCATTTCTTCCTATTTCGACAGGTAATGTCTATTTTGTCTCGATACATCGAGAAAATATTATAGCCATTAGAGATAACCTAGACACATAGTTTTATGACTTCTTCATAACCGCCTACGTTCATGTAACGTACGACTACATTATTTTTAAAGTTCATTGGCCCACTGATACTTGATTGCCTAGGAAACGTCTTACTGGTTTAACAAAGTTATTTGTTGTATATTTGTAACCTTGACAACGGAGCTGTTAAACCGTGGAGTAAGTGTTAAGAATTTGTATAATATAAAAATAAAACACGGAAGTAATTAAGCTTTTTTAATATTAATTGAAAACAAACTTTCAATCGCTTTACAGAATCCAGATGACTCTTAAACAACAAAACTTTAAATCTTTCCTCTTGTGATGTTCCAATTTCGGTTTATCAAATTATAATCTATATTATCACCACTAAGAGTTTCAAGGACGAAAATACTGTAGTTTAATGAAACAACCTTCTAAACTAATCCAATCCTCAGTGACGAGATTCATTCTAATGACTTATAAACTAATAGCTGAGTTTAACTAATAGTCCAGCTGATCCTAAGAGTCTTAATTTGGACGTCTTAATATCTTGTAGCATCAGATATTTTGTGTATGCCCTCGACTTTTTATTTGTCTCGGATTCGTGGAAACGGTGAATGATTCATATATCCGTTTCAGTTTATATAAAGTTATCATGACATGTAGCGTCCAGCTAACCTTAATGAGACAGACCTTTCTTTTAATGTTAAACAGAACATAATGAGGTTAGAAACTTGCTCGATCCCTGGATTCTTGATGACCAGAAACCCACTTGAGATCCCTAGATTACAAAATAAGTGAACTGAACATGAAGTGAAAGCTCAACTGAACTATAAACAAACTTATAGTTTTAATATGATGTGTAAATTTGAACAGGAAGTTATTTTTCTTAGTAAGCCTAAAGGCTTTACTTGGCGTAGAAATTCAATCAACATTAAGTTACATAAACATATAGTCTCGACATGAATTGAGATTAAAGAAACTCCCATAAAAACCGCAAAATACAAACTGTATAGCTACAAATTTGTATGTATCTCTCTATTGACCGAATGAATCTCACGTTACACCCTGCGAAGTAGTTACATAGACATACAACAGACAGTACTATTATAAGTATATAATTAAAAAATGCAAAGTGCAAAACTGAAACTTTGTCTATGTTTCTTCTTCTTCGTGTGTCAAATCTGCGGCAGACATCGACGACCATGGCGGACTTCTCTCTTGTCAATCCTTCTTATCAACTCGATGTTGCTCATTGAGTTCTACTATGGCATGCCAGACTTCTCTGTTGTCAATCCTTCTTATCAACTCGATGTTGCTCATTGAGTTCTACCATGGCACCATGGCAGACTTCTCTGTTGTCAATCCTTCTTATCAACTCGATGTTGCTCATTGAGTTCTACCATGGCATGCCAGACTTCTCTGTTGTCAATCCTTCTTATCAACTCGATGTTGCTCATTGAGTTCTACATGGCATGCCAGACTTCTCTGTTGTCAATCCTTCTTATCAACTCGATGTTGCTCATTGAGTTGTTGTCAATCCTTCTTATCAACTCGATGTTGCTCATTGAGCATGCATGCCAGACTTCTCTGTTGTCAATCCTTCTTATCAACTCGATGTTGCTCATTGAGTTCTACCATGGCATGCCAGACTTCTCTGTTGTCAATCCTTCTTATCAACTCGATGTTGCTCATTGAGTTCTACCATGGCATGCCAGACTTCTCTGTTGTCAATCCTTCTTATCAACTCGATGTTGCTCATTGAGTTCTACCATGGCATCTCTGTTGTCAATCCTTCTTTTCAACTCGATGTTGCTCATTGAGTTCTACCATGGCATGCCAGACTTCTCTGTTGTCAATCCTTCTTTTCAACTCGATGTTGCTCATTGAGTTCTACCATGGCATGCCAGACTTCTCTGTTGTCAATCCTTCTTATCAACACGATGTTGCTCATTGAGTTCTACCATGGCATGCCAGACTTCTCTGTTGTCAATCCTTCTTATCAACTCGATGTTGCTCATTGAGTTCTACCATGGCATGCCAGACTTCTCTGTTGTCAATCCTTCTTAACAACTCGATGTTGCTCATTGAGTTCTACCATGGCATGCCAGACTTCTCTGTTGTCAGTCCTTCTTATCAACTCGATGTTGTTCATTGAGTTCTTGGTAACATGGTTATTGAGGCTCTCGATATATTTAGTTCTTTGACACCCTCTGCTTTTCCTCCCTTCTATTTTTCCACATAGCATCTGTTTCTCTATCCCATTCTTCCTACAGATGTGTCCTAGAAATTCCATTTGTCTCTTTCTTATAGTTTTCATGAGGGACCTTTTGTATCCTGCCAGTTCCATGACTTCCACATTTGTTTTTCTTTCAGTCCATGATATTTTTAGCATTTTTCTAAGAACCACATTTCAGCAGCTTCTAATCTCTTCTCTGTATCTTTGTTCAGTTTCCAGCTCTCACAGCCATATAAGAGAACAGACCATACATATGATTTCAAGGTGTTAATTTTTAGTGACATTTGTTATGTTCCTGTTTGTGAATATGGACTTCACTTTATTGAAAGTATCCTTGGACATTGCAATTCTTTTCTTTATTTCTGTGTCACTCTTTGCATTTGATGTTATAGTATATCCAAGATATTTGAAGCTTTCGACTTGTTTTATTCCCACGTCCTTGCCGGTTATGCTACATGTGGGTGTAATTGATTGTTTTGAGATAACCATGCACTCTGTTTTCTTTGCATTTAACTGCAAGCCTTTGTTCTTCACTCTCGTCTACTGTTGTTGTGAGGAGAGTCTGTAGATTTCGTTCGAAGTCCGCAATGAGGACTGTGTCATCAGCGTAGCGCAAGTTGTTGATATTGCATCCGCCTACTTTGACTCCTTGATGTTCATTGATGTTTCATAGGATTATTTCGCTGTATAAGTTAAAAAGATCTGGTGAAAATACACATCCCTGCCTCACCCCTCTTTCAATTGGTCTATATTCACTCAATTCATTTTCAATTTTGATAGCTGCCATTTGCTGCCAGTAAAGGTTTCTAAAGATTCTTAGATCGTTAGCATCGATGTTCAGGTCTGACAACATGTCGAATAGGTCACCATGTCTCACTTTGTCAAAGGCTTTAGAATAATCGATAAAACATAGATATAAATCTTTTTGTACTTCCAGTGATCTTTCCATGAGCATGTTTAGAGCGAAAATTGCATTTCTAGTGCCTTTATCGGCTATAAATCCAAACTGAGCATCAGAAATATCTGGTCTTATCTTATTCCTCATTCTAGACATGAGCACTCTTAAAAGAACCTTGGTGAGGTGACTCATTAGACTACTTATCCTGTGCTGTTTACAGTCAGTTGTTCCGGGCTTTTTCGGCAATGCAATAAAGACTGATCTTTTTAAGGTCTTCCGGTATTTCACCCGTGTCATAAATAGTGTTCAGTAGTTTTGTCACTTCCTGAATTCCCACTTCTTTTAGGGCTAATAAAAGTTCATTGGGTATGTCGTCTGGACCAGCTGCTTTGCCTTTATGTATCTTCTTCATTGCATGTTCCACTTCATCAAGCATAATTGGATGGCCTTCTGTGTCTATTTCTATGTGTGGGGTTGGGCTTCTGTTGTCGTTATATAGTTCCCCAATATATTCTGACCATCTGTTAAGTATATCTTTTTTATCCATCAAGATTTCTCCATTCTTAGAGACCTTCATGGACCTGGTAAAGGAGCATGCTATATTTCGTGAAGATCCTTTCACAGGAGGTGAGGGTTCTGGTAAAAACGTCCATAATAAACGCAAAACTAAATATTTGTGTATATCCCAGAAAGGACCTAATGAGCTTCTATACCAGTTTTGCTAAAGATCCATCTACACCCTACGAAGTAGTTGCATGGACGTATGACGACAGTATTATTATTTTTACAGATTATTATTATATTTTCTGTATTCTTTCATAGGTAGCGCTAGTCTTCTTTGACCTCAAAACCTGCTGAAACATAATAAAATTCCAAGTAAAAATCGAAACCATGAACTTAGAACTTTCCTTTAGAAGAGAGAAAAAAAAAAGAAAATTAAGATGGGTGATAATAAAACCCGTTTCTGCGCACATGCTTTAACCAACTAAACTACTCAAAATTTTCACTTTATTGGTTATTCAAGAGCAGAATTTGGCAGACTCAGACTGTAATCAATTGGCCTCAAAATCTATACTTTTCTTGTGGTGGTTGGAAGTTGATAGATAAATTTCTAGTAAAGATTCTACAAGCCAGTAATGGTAGAAAAAAATCGATAATTGATAGCTGACAAACGGTGTTATTTAAAAACTGATAAAGCATCGATGTTTGATAACTGGTAGAAATATTGATTATTGATATTAATATCAGTATCTGACGACGCTAGAACCTTTAAGAATTTCGTTTTTTCCAAATTATCACACGAACGTTGTACCGTATTATCGTTATATATTTACATTTGTTGAAGAGAACCTAGAGTAATTATGGTTTGTTTGTATTGAATTCCACGCAAGTCTACACGAGGGCTATGGCTATCTGCGCTAGCCATCCCTAATTTAGCAGTGTAAGACGAGAGGGAAGGCAGTTAGTCATCACCATCCATCGCCGACTCTTGAACTACTTTTTTACCAGCGAACAGTGACGTTACATTATAACGCTGCCACGGCTGAAAAAGGGAGCATGTTTGGTATGATGGGATTCGAGCCCGCGACCCTCAGGTTGTGAGTCGAGTGCCTTAACCACCAGACCATGCCGGACTTTTTCCTTTGGGAAACCGAATTTCGATGCACGTAATAGACAGTGCACATCTTTATGAAGCTTTACGATTAGCAACATCAACACATAGTTTTATCAGGTTTACCAACATATGAGGTGCCATTCAAAACTGGTAGTAGCAGAATTTAATGTAAATTAATTTTTGCTGGCGTCGGTTCTTGTTTACCAGCTGGTAATTCCAGGTAAACTTGGTGAAATGTTGTGAACAAAATAAAGTTTTACTGTGTGCAACTAATAAACACTTGGGTGAAACTACATTTATGAAACTAAAATACAAATGAGCTAGAACATTGGTTGTTTACTAGAACATTAGTTGTTTAATACATATGCCTTAGATCAGTAAATGTTTCAGATTAGATCACTGGTTGTTTAATACACATGCCTTAGATCAGTAAATGTTTCAAATTAGATCACTGATTGTTTAATACTAAAGTATTCACTTAGTGAATTTACTGGCAATTTTATTATTATATTTTTCTTTTGGTGTTTGAAATCCTCAAACTCGAATCAAGCTCGTCTGTAAACGGACGCTACTGACCACACGAAAAGACCTCGTTAATAAACGAATGTTACATGACCATACGAAATGAACTTTTAAATAAATGAACATTATATCACTACATCAAATGATCTTGTTAATGAATGAATGTCATATGACCACACGAAATGACCTCGTCAATAAATGAACTCTGTTGACCACACCAATATACCTTATCAATGAATAGTCGCCCCGAACACTTGATATTAAAATAGCTAATTCCAAATATTAATCTTATAATTTAACATATCTTTAATTGTGAACATATTTAATACATTCTATATTTCGTGATCTCATCCACTTTGTCCCAATTTTACAAGTGAGGTACCTTGTATTCTTCCTCACATACTACATAAACATGACATGTTAATCCTTTTATAAGAGATAAAAGAACAAAACTAAATTATGTCTGAAATCATTTCGTGTATTGGACATTGTTTATAAAGTGGCACTAAGCCCCCTTCAGCCCCCAATATTGTTACCTGCATATATTCATAAAATATAGAAAACACAATCGTCGTTGTTGCTTAACAATTAACATCAAAGAGACATAGATCTGTAGAACTCAACGTATTCATTAAGACGGAAGTATGTGTCATGCATCCCATAGCAAAGTACTGAATGCACTGAAACTCATGCGCTGTATTGCCGCTCCTGTGTAATGCTATTCTATCTTGAGCTTTGACGAAGATTAGACAACCACGTTGATTTCAAGTTACAACAGATCATCAGGGATTTTACTTGATAAACCAAAGGTTTCACAGGTATTTACCCATTAACTGCATTTATCATTTATTGAAAAGTAAAACATAGCATGCATGTATAAGTGTATTGTGTATAGGTCAAAACTATGAAGCATTTAGCCGGTGTTGTGTCCTCTGTGAGATCATTTTGCATTGTGTATCAGCCATCCAAAATTGTACTGATGATTGTGGCACACACTTAAAATTGTGACCTACAATCCAATTAATGTTATACTTATGATTAGATAATAACCTTACATGTTAACTGACCAAATAATATTTCTAAACAATTCTAGAATGAATTTTGAAATTGTCATTGGGCTATTTAGAAGTGCCTAATTTAATATAATATAGTAGTTACATTATTGTAACAGGTGCTTGTCACACTTATGATAATAAGAACAATATCACAATCACTATCATGATGAAAGATAGTTAGCCTGATAGTGACCTTACTTTTCCTCAGTGTGTATTAACTTTACATGGGATATTTCGTTTCTGCTATGTAAACTATGTCTTTATGTTATATTTCTTTTGATTTGTAGCTTTACTCTTAATGGTATATTAAATGTTCAATCTAAGCTAATCTTGATTTTCTTTATTATTATGTATTACCTTGGGTGGAATTTAGGTGAGCTTCCTCTTTTACATATACACATATTTTCATACACAGATTATTTCTAATTTGTAATAATGAATTATTAATCAGAGAATGAGTTTCCAATGAAACCTGCATTGAAAACGCAGTTCAAAATAGCACACCTTTCTGAAATGTACCTTGGTATTTACATTATTTTAATTTTCCATCTATACTTCATATTGATGGCACTTTGGGAAGCCCCTCCACAGTTTCCCCAACAAAAAATATCCTGTCCCCGCTACTGGAGAAAGTGAAATTTAGGCTACTTACAAATTCCTGAGGTAAAACCTGGAAAGGTTTGGGTTGTTTAAACTATACAACAGGAAGGCGTTTGCCACTATTTTCGAGGTTTACAACCAGACCCATGACCTGACCCAAGACTCTGAGAACCAACGTGGACAAGTAGCAATGAAACGTGCTTCACGTGTTCCACATGTGGTCGTGAATGTAATGGTATAAGTGCAGCGATTATAGGAATGTTTGTTTGATAAAGTGAGATATAATTTATATAGAGTTTAAAACGAATTTAGGAATGATTACACATAAGAAATACATATGTAACCCTTAGTGAAATCTTAAGTGTTAGGTAAGCTCGACATTACATTTATCAAACTGTTTACAATACTGAAATGTGATGTTGGTTCAAGCATATAGTCTCAGAAATAGTAATAGTGATAAGAAATAGTAATGATAAGAAATAGTCTTAGTGATAAGAAATAGTCGTAGTGGTGAGAAATAGTAGTTAGTTAGTTATCACCATTAGATTCCATCAAGGAACATAGGGCCTCAATCGCTTGCGGCTTCTTCAACAAGTATTTAAGTGGGTAGGTTGTTAGCCCACTGAAGAAATAGTAGTAGTGATAAGAACTAGTAGTGGTAAGATATAGTAGTAGTGATAAGAAATAGTAGTAGAGATAAGAAATCGTAACTAAAATGCATGCAGTAATCCTGCTGCTGATTTCCTTGTAAGTTAATTAGAATTTTCACACATTTTACTCCATGTTAAATGTATTCCGGACAAACATATACATACACACAAAATGATTTATAAAGATTTTAATTATTAAAAACTAAAGTCATTAAACTTTTGATTGTTTGTTTGTTTGTTTTGAAATTTCGCGCAAAGCTACAACAGGGCTATCTGCGCTAGCCGTCCCTAATTTTGCAGTGTAAGACTAGAGGGAAGGCAGCTAGTGATCGCCTCCCACCGTCAACTCTTGGGCTACTCTTTTACAAAGGAATAGTGGGATTGACCGTCACAATATAACGCCCCCACAGCTGAAAGGGAGAGCATGTTTGGTGCGACCGGGATTTGAACCCGCAACCTTCAGATTACGAGTCGCACGCCTTAACACTCTATGCCATGCCGGGCCTAACTTTTGATTAATCATGGTTCCGTCGGTCCAGGTCTGATGAAGAAAGAGCTTATATGGAGATATCCCAGTCGATTTGACTGAGCAGCTGAATCAGATATTCATCAAAATGATTACTGCATTGACAATGAATCACACCAAACATGCTCACCCTTTAATCCGTGGGGACGTTACACCGTGACAGCAATCCCACTAGTCGTTGGTAAAAGAGTAGCCCAAGAGTTGGCAATGGTTACCAGCTGCCTTCTCTCTAGTCTTACACTGGTAAATTAGGGGCGGCTAGTGAAGATAGCCCTCGAGTAGCTTTGCGCGAAATTCAAAACAAACCAACAAACAAACAATTGACAATGAAACATTAAAGAAAAGAAACGGACACAATAATATCAGCCTTTCCAAAAAAGGGAAGTGACATTTAAATCATATATGAGAAAGCGCTAGTTTCAATATTTTATGAAACTAACGACACAATAAAGCCCGAAGATTTAAGTTCAAGATGACGTCACCAGCGATTCTCAAATTAAAAATTCCATTTCTCTAATGAAACAGCTTTTTAGCAACACTTTAATGAAAGTTGGATTGAACGATGGTATATTGCCCAGTATGGTACCACCATTGTATAATCCGTATAAACTCCCTTATGTCATATTTTCTTTAATACTTTTACATTTCTTTTGTAGCTCGGTGGTTAGGGCACTCTACTCGCAATCTGAAGGTCGTAGGTTTGAAACCCCGTCTCACCAAACTTGTTAGCTTTTTCAGCCGTGGGGTTGTTATAATGTATCAGTCAATCCTACTATTCGTTGGTAACAAGAGTAGCCCAAGAGCTGGCAGTAAGTTGTTAGAACTAGCTGCCTTCTCTCTCGTCTTACGCTGCTTAATTTGGGACGGCTAACACATGTGTAGCTTTGCGCGAATTAAAAAACAAACAAATTCTTTTAGTTTAAGATATCTCACCGAGCTTAATTCATCGATATTTATCGAAATAACCCAAAATCATTGGTTTCTGAAATGACCTTTTTTAGGTTCTGTAGTAAAAGATACTGGACTGGCTCGTGTGGCAGATGTTAGTAGTGCAAATAACTTATTTTTTATAATGTAAAGTGTCTAAATTGTGGATTTATTTGTTAAAAACATTTAAACAAAATGATAAACTACTAAACTCTGCAAAATAAAAGTTGGGTGCTCAGTGCTTGAACTATATTTTTCTTTTACTAAACACAGTTTAGCAACGAGGATGACATTTCTCGAAACTAGTTTAACCCAAAGATGAAAAATAAAATTTTGTTCTTTGTTAGCTACGGCATATCGGCTCATAGTTTCTTTTCCAAGTACAATAGTTTTAACTCATAGCTTCATCTAATTGCAGCCGCGACCTTTGAGAATTCCTTCTTGTTTAACCACTAATTGGAATCGAAATCATCGTTAGATTTTATAAAACAATCCTTCTAACTGTCATTACCAACTGCTCTCTAAAACAGTGTAGTTATATATATATTTTGACGTTAAGTTACACAATGGACTAACTACACTGTGTCCGCCTCGGTGATTAAATCCCAAATTTTATAGTGATAAGCCTTAAACTTATCGCTGATCCAATAGGGAATCTCTGCATTTAAATAAAACATGTAGCCCTGATTTAAAACGTAGCAATAAACGATATCAAACACTACATAGAAGCTCTACCTTTACTTATAATTTGCCGATGTTCCAAAAACACTGAAAAGAATTAATAAAAATAAAAGTAATATATAATTTTATCAACAGAAATAGAGGAAAATTCAGTAAGAAATTCTTAAAAATAAAGTTAGCTAAATCCAGCAGTTTATTATTTTCAAGGCAAATCAGAGAATCGATTTTTTCTCCACGATTATCTTAAGACAAGTTCCACAAATTAATCTTTCTTCGTGGTAAGGCTATCTTAAGGCACTGTTCATGGTAAGATTATCTTAAGACACTGTTCCATAAGTTTCCTACCAGACAATTAAGGATAAATAAATCTTTCTTCGTGGTAAGATTATCTTAAGGCACTGATCGTGGTAAAATTATCATAAGGCATTGTTCGTAGTTAGCATATCTTAAAGCAATGTTCGTGGTAAGATTATATTAAAGCAATGTTTGTGGTAAGATTATATTAAAGCAATGTTTGTGGTAAGATTATATTAAAGCAATGTTTGTGGTAAGATTATATTAAGACACTGTTTATGGTACGATTATATTATAAAATGATCGTGGTAAGATTATATTAAAGCACTGTTCATGGCAAGATTATCTTTTAAGACACTGTTCGTAGTTAGCTTATCTTAAAGCAATGTTCGTGGTAAGATTATCTTAAAGCAATGTTCGTGGTAAGATTATCTTAAAGCACTGTTCATGGTAAGATTATGTTAAAGCAATATTCGTGGTAAGATCATATTAAAGTACTGTTCATGGTAAGATTATCTTAAAGCACTGTTCATGGTACGATTATATTAAAGCAATGTTCGTGGTAAGATTGTCTTAAGGCACTGTTCGTAGTTAGCTTATCTTAAAGCAATGTTCGTGGTAAGATTATATTAAGACACTGTTCGTGGTATGATTATCTTAAGGCACTGTTCTCGGTAAGATCATTGTAAGACACTGTTCAAGGTAAGAGTATATTAAGGTAGTGTTCGTGGTAAGATTATCTTAAGGGACTGTTCCTAGTTAGATTATCTTAAAGCACTGTTCGTGGTTAGATTATCTTTCTTTTGGTAAATGTTAACAAGTTCTACTCACTTGATATTGTACTCTAATCCTACTGTGGATCTCAAGTTTCATAATTTGCTTTAGTAACCGTAATATCTCTTCAGAAGCACATCGGTATGTCTGCAGACTCACACCGCTATAAACGTGGTTACAATATCCGTGGTGACCAGAGCACAGATAACTCCTTCTGTAGCTTTGTGCTCAATTCCAAATAATCAATCAATCAATCAATTAACGAAATAATCGAAAATTGCTTCTTTTTTTTAACCTACAGAAATAAGAAAATATAGGGTTAAGAATAAAATAGCAGTTAGACAAATTGTCATTTATCAATACTACAAGATTTAGTAACGATGTTTTAAGCCTACACCAAATGAACAGCTCTCATTTCTAAGGAAACAAGCAGTATTTGTCGACACAGTAAATACTGGAATTTCGTACAGTTGTCTGCTTAGAATCTGTTATGTGGGACGAGGTATTAATGTACTAAACAATGGTCTGTTTGGACGTCCTTTAATTATTGTGTGAAACATAACATTAACGACATGCTATGTATACTAGAAAACAATGGTCTGTTTGGACGTCCTTTAATTATTGTTTGAAACATAACATTAACGACATGCTATGTATACTAGAAAACAATGGTCTGTTTGGACGTCCTTTAATTATTGTTTGAAACAAAACATTAACGACATGCTATGTATACTAGAAAACAATGGTCTGTTTGGACGTCCTTTAATTATTGTTTGAAACAAAACATTAACGACATGCTATGTATACTAGAAAACAATGGTCTGTTTGGACGTCCTTTAATTATTGTTTAAAACATAACATTAACGACATGCTATGTATACTAGAAAACAATGGTCTGTTTGGACGTCCTTTAATTATTGTGTGAAACATAACATTAACGACATGCTATGTATACTAGAAAACAATGGTCTGTTTGGACGTCCTTTAATTATTGTGTGAAACAAAACATTAACGACATGCTATGTATACTAGAAAACAATGGTCTGTTTGGACGTCCTTTAATTATTGTGTGAAACAAAACATTAACGACATGCTATGTATACTAGAAAACAATGGTCTGTTTGGACGTCCTTTAATTATTGTGTGAAACAAAACATTAACGACATGCTATGTATACTAGAAAACAATATCTGGTGTACATTTATTAAACAGGTGTTAAAGAAATACTATAACAACAATTAAACCACCATAGGTATTGAAGAAAGGAAGACAAGGTTCTTAAATATTCTAAGACTTCGACAACTCATGTATTTTTTATTTGTGTTATTAAACAAAAAATCTGCGAAATAACAAGGACAAGTAATCAACCACCCTAAATGGCACACATTAAAAACAAACTTTTGGGGACGAACTGCGTCAGCTACGATAAACTCTGTGCGTTTCTGGAAACGAGTTTTTTTGTTTTTTTTTGGTATGTGTTTTTTTTTTCTTCCACGTTAGCTCCATTACGTTCTTAGAAAGAAAACTTGTATGAAACCTGATTGTGTTCGATAAATGATTTATATCATCAGAACGTATGACAGTTTTTATGAAAATGATTAATTATGAGGCTACAAATGAACGGCAGAGCAGAGAAGGTAGAGTTCAGAAATGTGAAATGGATTTTCGATGTTCTAGATAAAAACTGATGGAAATGGAAGTAGTAAATTATAAGTAAAATATCACTCGTGCGATCTGGCTACAGACTGAAAGGAGATCATTTAATAACTTTGAGTGATTTCTCATTCGCTCTGTCGTCCCTAAAATAATGACTGTTATCAATACTAGCTGGCGCTGTTTACTTTCAGAAGAAAAATGTCGTCTATGGCTCGTAGTTTCAGGAACATTTTTAACAGTTAAAAAGCACGTTTGACTTTAGTAACTAACAGTAGTGTTTATTCATTTGTATATTAAATGTTACTAGCTTATTATTCACGACAAACACATGAGACAACCATTTCTTCCTATTTCGACAGGTAATGTCTATTTTGTCTCGATACATCGAGAAAATATTATAGCCATTAGAGATAACCTAGACACATAGTTTTATGACTTCTTCATACCCGCCTACGTTCATGTAACGTACGACTACATTATTTTTAAAGTTCATTGGCCCACTGATACTTGATTGCCTAGGAAACGTCTTACTGGTTTAACAAAGTTATTTGTTGTATATTTGTAACCTTGACAACGGAGCTGTTAAACCGTGGAGTAAGTGTTAAGAATTTGTATAATAGAAAAATAAAACACGGAAGTAATTAAGCTTTTTTTAATATTAATTGAAAACAAACTTCCAATCGCTTTACAGAATCCAGATGACTCTTAAACAACAAAATTTTAAATCTTTCCTCTTGCGATGTTCCAATTTCGGTTTATCAAATTATAATCTATATTATCACCACTAAGAGTTTCAAGGACGAAAATACTGTAGTTTAATGAAACAACCTTCTAAACTAATCCAATCCTCAGTGACGAGATTCATTCTAATGACTTATAAACTAATAGCTGAGTTTAACTAATAGTCCAGCTGATCCTAAGAGTCTTAATTTGGACGTCTTAATATCTTGTAGCATCAGATATTTTGTGTATGCCCTCGACTTTTTATTTGTCTCGGATTCGTGGAAACGGTGAATGATTCATATATCCGTTTCAGTTTATATAAAGTTATCATGACATGTAGCGTCCAGCTAACCTTAATGAGACAGACCTTTCTTTTAATGTTAAACAGAACATAATGAGGTTAGAAACTTGCTCGATCCCTGGATTCTTGATGACCAGAAACCCACTTGAGATCCCTAGATTACAAAATAAGTGAACTGAACATGAAGTGAAAGCTCAACTGAACTATAAACAAACTTATAGTTTTAATATGATGTGTAAATTTGAACAGGAAGTTATTTTTCTTAGTAAGCCTAAAGGCTTTACTTGGCGTAGAAATTCAATCAACATTAAGTTACATAAACATATAGTCTCGACATGAATTGAGATTAAAGAAACTCCCATAAAAACCGCAAAATACAAACTGTATAGCTACAAATTTGTATGTATCTCTCTATTGACCGAATGAATCTCACGTTACACCCTGCGAAGTAGTTACATAGACATACAACAGACAGTACTATTATATTTATATATAGATAAGTAGTTACATGGACATACAACAGACAGTACTATTATAAGTATATAATTAAAAAATGCAAAGTGCAAAACTGAAACTTTGTCTATGTTTCTTCTTCTTCGTGTGTCAAATCTGCGGCAGACATCGACGACCATGGCGGACTTCTCTCTTGTCAATCCTTCTTATCAACTCGATGTTGCTCATTGAGTTCTACTATGGCATGCCAGACTTCTCTGTTGTCAATCCTTCTTATCAACTCGATGTTGCTCATTGAGTTCTACCATGGCATGGCAGACTTCTCTGTTGTCAATCCTTCTTATCAACTCGATGTTGCTCATTGAGTTCTACCATGGCATGGCAGACTTCTCTGTTGTCAATCCTTCTTATCAACTCGATGTTGCTCATTGAGTTCTACCATGGCATGCCAGACTTCTCTGTTGTCAATCCTTCTTATCAACTCGATGTTGCTCATTGAGTTCTACCATGGCATGCCAGACTTCTCTGTTGTCAATCCTTCTTATCAACTCGATGTTGCTCATTGAGTTCTACCATGGCATGCCAGACTTCTCTGTTGTCAATCCTTCTTATCAACTCGATGTTGCTCATTGAGTTCTACCATGGCATGCCAGACTTCTCTGTTGTCAATCCTTCTTATCAACTCGATGTTGCTCATTGAGTTCTACCATGGCATGCCAGACTTCTCTGTTGTCAATCCTTCTTATCAACTCGATGTTGCTCATTGAGTTCTACCATGGCATGCCAGACTTCTCTGTTGTCAGTCCTTCTTATCAACTCGATGTTGTTCATTGAGTTCTTGGTAACATGGTTATTGAGGCTCTCGATATATTTAGTTCTTTGACACCCTCTGCTTTTCCTCCCTTCTATTTTTCCACATAGCATCTGTTTCTCTATCCCATTCTTCCTACAGATGTGTCCTAGAAATTCCATTTGTCTCTTTCTTATAGTTTTCATGAGGGACCTTTTGTATCCTGCCAGTTCCATGACTTCCACATTTGTTTTTCTTTCAGTCCATGATATTTTTAGCATTTTTCTAAGAACCACATTTCAGCAGCTTCTAATCTCTTCTCTGTATCTTTGTTCAGTTTCCAGCTCTCACAGCCATATAAGAGAACAGACCATACATATGATTTCAAGGTGTTAATTTTTAGTGACATTTGTTATGTTCCTGTTTGTGAATATGGACTTCACTTTATTGAAAGTATCCTTGGACATTGCAATTCTTTTCTTTATTTCTGTGTCACTCTTTGCATTTGATGTTATAGTATATCAAGATATTTGAAGCTTTCGACTTGTTTTATTCCCACGTCCTTGCCGGTTATGCTACATGTGGGTGTAATTGATTGTTTTGAGATAACCATGCACTCTGTTTTCTTTGCATTTAACTGCAAGCCTTTTTCTTCACTCTCGTCTACTGTTGTTGTGAGGAGAGTCTGTAGATTTCGTTCGAAGTCCGCAATGAGGACTGTGTCATCAGCGTAGCGCAAGTTGTTGATATTGCATCCGCCTACTTTGACTCCTTGATGTTCATTGATGTTTCATAGGATTATTTCGCTGTATAAGTTAAAAAAGATCTGGTGAAAATACACATCCCTGCCTCACCCCTCTTTCAATTGGTCTATATTCACTCAATTCATTTTCAATTTTGATAGCTGCCATTTGCTGCCAGTAAAGGTTTCTAAAGATTCTTAGATCGTTAGCATCGATGTTCAGGTCTGACAACATGTCGAATAGGTCACCATGTCTCACTTTGTCAAAGGCTTTAGAATAATCGATAAAACATAGATATAAATCTTTTTTGTACTTCCAGTGATCTTTCCATGAGCATGTTTAGAGCGAAAATTGCATTTCTAGTGCCTTTATCGGCTATAAATCCAAACTGAGCATCAGAAATATCTGGTCTTATCTTATTCCTCATTCTAGACATGAGCACTCTTAAAAGAACCTTGGTGAGGTGACTCATTAGACTACTTATCCTGTGCTGTTTACAGTCAGTTGTTCCGGGCTTTTTCGGCAATGCAATAAAGACTGATCTTTTTAAGGTCTTCCGGTATTTCACCCGTGTCATAAATAGTGTTCAGTAGTTTTGTCACTTCCTGAATTCCCACTTCTTTTAGGGCTAATAAAAGTTCATTGGGTATGTCGTCTGGACCAGCTGCTTTGCCTTTATGTATCTTCTTCATTGCATGTTCCACTTCATCAAGCATAATTGGATGGCCTTCTGTGTCTATTTCTATGTGTGGGGTTGGGCTTCTGTTGTCGTTATATAGTTCCCAATATATTCTGACCATCTGTTAAGTATATCTTTTTTATCCATCAAGATTTCTCCATTCCTAGAGACCTTCATGGACCTGGTAAAGGAGCATGCTATATTTCGTGAAGATCCTTTCACAGGAGGTGAGGGTTCTGGTAAAAACGTCCATAATAAACGCAAAACTAAATATTTGTGTATATCCCAGAAAGGACCTAATGAGCTTCTATACCAGTTTTGCTAAAGATCCATCTACACCCTACGAAGTAGTTGCATGGACGTATGACGACAGTATTATTATTTTTTACAGATTATTATTATATTTTCTGTATTCTTTCATAGGTAGCGCTAGTCTTCTTTGACCTCAAAACCTGCTGAAACATAATAAAATTCCAAGTAAAAATCGAAACCATGAACTTAGAACTTTCCTTTAGAAGAGAGAAAAAAAAAAGAAAATTAAGATGGGTGATAATAAAACCCGTTTCTGCGCACATGCTTTAACCAACTAAACTACTCAAAATTTTCACTTTATTGGTTATTCAAGAGCAGAATTTGGCAGACTCCAGACTGTAATCAATTGGCCTCAAAATCTATACTTTTTCTTGTGGTGGTTGGAAGTTGATAGATAAATTTCTAGTAAAGATTCTACAAGCCAGTAATGGTAGAAAAAAATCGATAATTGATAGCTGACAAACGGTGTTATTTAAAAACTGATAAAGCATCGATGTTTGATAACTGGTAGAAATATTGATTATTGATATTAATATCAGTATCTGACGACGCTAGAACCTTTAAGAATTTCGTTTTTTCCAAATTATCACACGAACGTTGTACCGTATTATCGTTATATATTTACATTTGTTGAAGAGAACCTAGAGTAATTATGGTTTGTTTGTATTGAATTCCACGCAAGTCTACACGAGGGCTATGGCTATCTGCGCTAGCCATCCTTAATTTAGCAGTGTAAGACGAGAGGGAAGGCAGTTAGTCATCACCATCCATCGCCGACTCTTGAACTACTTTTTTACCAGCGAACAGTGACGTTACATTATAACGCTGCCACGGCTGAAAAAGGGAGCATGTTTGGTATGATGGGATTCGAGCCCGCGACCCTCAGGTTGTGAGTCGAGTGCCTTAACCACCAGACCATGCCGGACTTTTTCCTTTGGGAAACCGAATTTCGATGCACGTAATAGACAGTGCACATCTTTATGAAGCTTTACGATTAGCAACATCAACACATAGTTTTATCAGGTTTACCAACATATGAGGTGCCATTCAAAAACTGGTAGTAGCAGAATTTAATGTAAATTAATTTTTGCTGGCGTCGGTTCTTGTTTACCAGCTGGTAATTCCAGGTAAACTTGGTGAAATGTTGTGAACAAAATAAAGTTTTACTGTGTGCAACTAATAAACACTTGGGTGAAACTACATTTATGAAACTAAAATACAAATGAGCTAGAACATTGGTTGTTTACTAGAACATTAGTTGTTTAATACATATGCCTTAGATCAGTAAATGTTTCAGATTAGATCACTGGTTGTTTAATACACATGCCTTAGATCAGTAAATGTTTCAAATTAGATCACTGATTGTTTAATACTAAAGTATTCACTTAGTGAATTTACTGGCAATTTTATTATTATATTTTTCTTTTGGTGTTTGAAATCCTCAAACTCGAATCAAGCTCGTCTGTAAACGGACGCTACTGACCACACGAAAAGACCTCGTTAATAAACGAATGTTACATGACCATACGAAATGAACTTTTAAATAAATGAACATTATATCACTACATCAAATGATCTTGTTAATGAATGAATGTCATATGACCACACGAAATGACCTCGTCAATAAATGAACTCTGTTGACCACACCAATATACCTTATCAATGAATAGTCGCCCCGAACACTTGATATTAAAATAGCTAATTCCAAATATTAATCTTATAATTTAACATATCTTTAATTGTGAACATATTTAATACATTCTATATTTCGTGATCTCATCCACTTTGTCCCAATTTTACAAGTGAGGTACCTTGTATTCTTCCTCACATACTACATAAACATGACATGTTAATCCTTTTATAAGAGATAAAAGAACAAAACTAAATTATGTCTGAAATCATTTCGTGTATTGGACATTGTTTATAAAGTGGCACTAAGCCCCCTTCAGCCCCCAATATTGTTACCTGCATATATTCATAAAATATAGAAAACACAATCGTCGTTGTTGCTTAACAATTAACATCAAAGAGACATAGATCTGTAGAACTCAACGTATTCATTAAGACGGAAGTATGTGTCATGCATCCCATAGCAAAGTACTGAATGCACTGAAACTCATGCGCTGTATTGCCGCTCCTGTGTAATGCTATTCTATCTTGAGCTTTGACGAAGATTAGACAACCACGTTGATTTCAAGTTACAACAGATCATCAGGGATTTTACTTGATAAACCAAAGGTTTCACAGGTATTTACCCATTAACTGCATTTATCATTTATTGAAAAGTAAAACATAGCATGCATGTATAAGTGTATTGTGTATAGGTCAAAACTATGAAGCATTTAGCCGGTGTTGTGTCCTCTGTGAGATCATTTTGCATTGTGTATCAGCCATCCAAAATTGTACTGATGATTGTGGCACACACTTAAAATTGTGACCTACAATCCAATTAATGTTATACTTATGATTAGATAATAACCTTACATGTTAACTGACCAAATAATATTTCTAAACAATTCTAGAATGAATTTTGAAATTGTCATTGGGCTATTTAGAAGTGCCTAATTTAATATAATATAGTAGTTACATTATTGTAACAGGTGCTTGTCACACTTATGATAATAAGAACAATATCACAATCACTATCATGATGAAAGATAGTTAGCCTGATAGTGACCTTACTTTTCCTCAGTGTGTATTAACTTTACATGGGATATTTCGTTTCTGCTATGTAAACTATGTCTTTATGTTATATTTCTTTTGATTTGTAGCTTTACTCTTAATGGTATATTAAATGTTCAATCTAAGCTAATCTTGATTTTCTTTATTATTATGTATTACCTTGGGTGGAATTTAGGTGAGCTTCCTCTTTTACATATACACATATTTTCATACACAGATTATTTCTAATTTGTAATAATGAATTATTAATCAGAGAATGAGTTTCCAATGAAACCTGCATTGAAAACGCAGTTCAAAATAGCACACCTTTCTGAAATGTACCTTGGTATTTACATTATTTTAATTTTCCATCTATACTTCATATTGATGGCACTTTGGGAAGCCCCTCCACAGTTCCCCCAACAAAAATATCCTGTCCCCGCTACTGGAGAAAGTGAAATTTAGGCTACTTACAAATTCCTGAGGTAAAACCTGGAAAGGTTTGGGTTGTTTAAACTATACAACAGGAAGGCGTTTGCCACTATTTTCGAGGTTTACAACCAGACCCATGACCTGACCCAAGACTCTGAGAACCAACGTGGACAAGTAGCAATGAAACGTGCTTCACGTGTTCCACATGTGGTCGTGAATGTAATGGTATAAGTGCAGCGATTATAGGAATGTTTGTTTGATAAAGTGAGATATAATTTATATAGAGTTTAAAACGAATTTAGGAATGATTACACATAAGAAATACATATGTAACCCTTAGTGAAATCTTAAGTGTTAGGTAAGCTCGACATTACATTTATCAAACTGTTTACAATACTGAAATGTGATGTTGGTTCAAGCATATAGTCTCAGAAATAGTAATAGTGATAAGAAATAGTAATGATAAGAAATAGTCTTAGTGATAAGAAATAGTCGTAGTGGTGAGAAATAGTAGTTAGTTAGTTATCACCATTAGATTCCATCAAGGAACATAGGGCCTCAATCGCTTGCGGCTTCTTCAACAAGTATTTAAGTGGGTAGGTTGTTAGCCCACTGAAGAAATAGTAGTAGTGATAAGAACTAGTAGTGGTAAGATATAGTAGTAGTGATAAGAAATAGTAGTAGAGATAAGAAATCGTAACTAAAATGCATGCAGTAATCCTGCTGCTGATTTCCTTGTAAGTTAATTAGAATTTTCACACATTTTACTCCATGTTAAATGTATTCCGGACAAACATATACATACACACAAAATGATTTATAAAGATTTTAATTATTAAAAACTAAAGTCATTAAACTTTTGATTGTTTGTTTGTTTGTTTTGAACATGACTTTACATGGACATAACTCACATCATGACGGGAATACAATAGACACGTGAGATCATCATAAAGTAGACATGTGAACACACAGTTTGACTAAATCATCACGTACGTAACAAGGACGTAATGAATGTTTAATTTGATAGCTTTGACCCAGAAAACATTACAATAGAAAAACAGTTTTTAAGCAAAGAAAATGTAATAAAAATACTAAATAAACTACACTAGGTATAAATAGTTTGAATAACTCTACATTCTACAGCACTTCAGTAACTTACAACAAATAAACTTAAACTAGTTAGATAGCTACCATGAAAGTATTCTAGTTCTTTTATGGAGAAGTTTTAATTGTATTTCAATTAGAAGTACGGTCAACATCGACTTTTAAAACCACAAGACTATAAAACTATAAACACTATGCTGTATATTTATTATAAATATCAGCATCTGAAATAGATATTATTCTATTTTGTTACACCATGAAATAACCCTGATAAAGGGTAGTTGTTTCTTGTTTTAATTTTACCATCATAAGAGCCTCCATTGTACATTGTTTCATTGTCCAGGTTCATCGCGTACATGGTGAATAGAATATTTAGAAACGATCAGTCAACGACAAAAAGGTAAACATTGTCTCTTTGAGGCTGTATTCTACAGTGATTCTTCATAAAGAAGATCGTATATTAACTGTTATATGTAATACTCTAATGTCAAAAAATAAATAAATAGTTAACATAAGTTCTAATCAAGCTTCTTCAAACTAACTTAAGTAAACTGTTAACATAAGTTCTAATCAAGCTTCTTCAAACTAAGTGTACAAACTGTTAACATAAGCTCTCATCAAGCTTCTTCAAACTAACTGAAGTAAGCATCTAACATAAGATCTAATCAACTTTCTTCAATCTAACTGAAGTAAACATCTAACATAAGTTCTAATCAAGCTTCTTCAAACTAACTGAAGTAAACTGTTAACATAAGTTCTAATCAAGCTTCTTCAAACTAACTTAAGTAAACTGTTAACATAAGCTCTCATCAAGCTTCTTCAAACTAACTTAAGTAAACTGTTAACATAAGTTCTAATCAAGCTTCTTCAAACGAACTGAGGTAAACTATTAACATGAGTTGTTGTCAAGCTCCTTCAAACTAAATGAAGTACACAGTTAGCATAAGTTGTAATCAACCTTCCTCAGACTAACTAAAGTAAATACTTAACATAAATTCTTGTCATGCTCCTTCAAACTAAGTGAAGTAAACTGTTTACATAAGTTCTAATCAAGCTTTTTCAAACTAACTGAAGTAAACGGTTAACATACGTCCTAATCAAACTTCTTCAAGCAAGCTGTTTGAGTTTTATGGTGTGGACTTTGACTATTTGACCTCTGAGATATTTGTTTATCCTCAGACGAAATTGCTTGATCAAAAGAATAATATCTTGCAAGATTTTTTTTCTCAGCAAATATCTGAGGTCACTTTACTTCAGGGCGTGACCTCTTCTCGGTAAAAGATTTAAATTCATCATTGGTTGATTTTTAATTTATATCATGGGCAGTTATGATATGACGTCATCATAGCAGACATCTTTTGTTTGTTTAATTTCTCACAAAGCTACTCGAGGGCTATCTGTGCTGGCCGTCCCTAATTTAGCAGTGTAAGACTAGAGGGAAGGCAGCTAGTCATCACCACCCACCGCCAACTCTTGGGCTATTCTTTTACCAACGAATAGTGGGATTGACCGTCACATTATACGCCCTTACGGCTGGGAGGGCGAGCATGTTTAGCACGACGCGGGCGCGAAACCGCGACCCTCGGATTACGAGTCGCACGCCTTACGCGCTTGGCCATGCCAGGCCCTAGCAGACATCAACATGTTTTGTTTATTTTTGAATTTCGCGCTAGCTGTCCCTAATTTAGCAGTGCAACACTAGAGGGAAGGCAGCTAGTCATCACCGTCCACTGCCAACTCTTGGGCTACTCTTTTACCAACGAATAGTGGGATTGACCATCACATTATAACGTCCCCACTGCTGAAATGGCGAGCATATTTGGTGTGACGAGGATTCAAGCCCGCAACCCTCAGATTATGAGTCGAGCGCCCTGTCCACCCGGCCATGTTGTGCCTAACATTACCATGTCTGATGCCTGTTTCATCTTATTGCTACGTGCATCACGTGTTTCACCTATTATAGTTAGTTCAAGTTTTAAATAAAACCGACGATATCCCACAAGTTAGTTCAGCCTTCAGTTATCGCGAGTTCCATGTTGTGCATGGTGATTTATTTTATTATTTTTTTTATAATTACCAGGTTGAAAGCTCAACTTTTTATCTCCTTTGTCTAACACTAAATGTAATAATGTCACGGACAATGCGATCCGAGTTGGGTGGTGATAAAAGACAGTTCTGTTCGGTAGTAATTGTTGAAGAAACATAATCTAGTTATATATATATATATATACGAAATTGCTAGAAGTAGAACCTAGTGCTTTTTCGGAGATCTCAGAAGTAATCTCGTTAACAGTAGGTCGTGATCTTGAAAGGTGCCCTGCAGTGTTATCTTCTCCATAGTGGATAGTTTCACTTTGTCAGATACAAACAGCCTTTGTTGCTACACCGAGAAAATTACTTGGTAATCTTAGACTAAGCATATTTCTTTATTATAATCCCCCTGGTTGTTCATTCTTTTGCTTTCTCTGTTTCAGTACATTGTAAACAAGTAAACAGCTTTTATCACAGAGCATCTAACCTTTAAACAATACTAAATTACTTTCTGCTTCTACACAATTGGGATTCAGAACAAAAGGACAAACAAGTCATCGATTTTAGAAGAAGCGTTACTAATTGGTACTGGTCTATTCGTATTATCAGTGATTGGATTGGTTTTACTTCGCGAGAAAATCGAAGTTTTCTCTTATGTGTTTCGTAGGAAATGTAGACTTTATGTCGGTTTAAAACGGATTAATTCATTTTCTTCAATTTCAACAGAACACGTGTTAACATTTATATTAGTTGTCTATAGTTTTAAACATCGCTAGAACATTGTTAGCTGCTGCTACGGAAGGTTATATCAACACCAAACACTTCTGGAACTGAACAGGGTTTAGTATATACATGCAAAAACGGCTCGTTTGGGTTGAGAAAATATTTTACGTAGAAGAGCGAACCCAAACGAGCCGTTTTTGCATGTATATTTCTCTACAACTGGGTTTTCTCGACATCACTGAGGGTTTAGTATAACACATAGGATCACAACGAAAGAACAAACGTCTGTTTATCTGCGCCTTGCTGGAACAGGTGAGGCGTATCTAACATGTAAAAATCTTTGTTAGGCGACTACGTTCGAATGCACAACTCGATCTTTAACAGCAAAAAAAAAAACAAAAACGATTTTAGTTTGACGCTGGCCTAAAACCATTCTTGTTTTAAACAAAGGATCTAGTAGGAAACTTTGATACAAACTGTATGCGAATGTAAATTAATGGTTTTGATCATATTTGCTTGTTAAAAATCGGCATTGTTTAAACTAATTATCCTAACTTTTAGTTTCTTTGTTTAAGAATTTTTTACACATAACTACAAAATAACTATCTCCATATAAGGTCCCTACTTTTGAATAGATATGAAAAATTTTTATTTTGAAACAAAACGACACAATTAACTACCAGTTCAATCTCTCGCGAGGAATCAAACGCCGGATTTTAGTTTCGTAAGTCGACAAACTTATCTCTGATACACCAGGAAGGGTGAGGTAATAGATAAAAGGAACTTTTCAACAGTACCCACCGAAACGTTCTGGGTTACTCGTATTTGATTGTATACTGAGATCTGACTATCACTCTTATAACGTAACCCCGACCGTAAAATAAAAGCCTAATTTTGTAGTACCGACACTCGAACCAAGAACGCTTAGATTTACAGCCCGTTAGGTTAACTGATCAGACAGAAAACCGAACAAGTCTTCGTTAGCCTATTTTTTAATGATTCTTATTACACGTCATGAAGTAGATAAACAAGTTTAGGTACGCCTATTAGAATATTGGGATTATTTCAACAGTAATAACTGAAGTCATGTAAAACCATTGTGTTATAGTGTTCCCAGAGTGTATTTTCAGACTCGAACTATTCTCTAGTCTCGAAAGAATCACCTTTTGATAATAAAAATTTGTTGCTTTGCCGATCAACCACTAAAGGACGCTATATATATATATATTTTTCTCTCTCTCTCAAAACTACACGAGAGCTCTACGCTAGCCGTCAATAATTTGGCACTGTAAGACTAGAGGGAAGGTAGCTAATCATCACCACTCACCGCCAACTCTTGGGCTACCCTTTTACCAACGAATAGTGGGATGTCAGTAACATTGTAATGCCCCCGCGGCTGAAAGGAGGAGTATGTTTGGTGTGACGGGGACTCAAACCCGCGACCCTTGGATTTCGATTCGTTATAAAAATACATGCATTTATGTTACTGAAGCTACTGTATGTTATGTTGCATGCTAATAGATCACTACAAAGACTTTGATAATTTTTTATCATTGGTTTGATCAACTAATTTTATGTACCGCCTGCTTACATAACGTCATAATTTTTTTCCAGGTACACGACTTTAGTTGTCAATATTAAACAAGTCACAGTTTCCCGAGAACGTTTGGCAGTTATCGATTTCTGTCAGTGAAAACGGGAAACATTTCGAAATTCTAAGAGCACTTGTCACCGAATCTGATATGTTTATCTGAGCAGAACGACTGTATCACTCACGTTTTGTCAACAAAGGGTTAAAAAAACTTGGTTCACATCACAAGTTTGGGTTTCATATACTACAGAAGTGTGGTTTATCTTGTAACAAAACTATCTGAAGTCTAACGTTATATAGATTTTAGTCGCATTCAATGTGTGGTTTATCTTGTAACACAACTATCTGAAGTCTAATGTTCTATAGATTTTAGTCTCACTCAATGTGTGGTTTATCTTGTAACAAAACTATTTGAAGTCTAAAGTTATATAAATTTTAGTCTCATTCAATGTGTGGTTTATCTTGTAACAAAACTATTTGAAGTCTAAAGTTATATAAATTTTAGTCACATTCAATGTGTGGTTTATTTTGTAATAAAACTATCTGAAGTCTAACGTTATCTAGATTTTAGTCTCACTCAATGTGTGGTTTATCTTGTAACACAACTATGTGATGTCTAATGTTCTATAGATTTTAGTCTCACTCAATGTGTGGTTTATTTTGTAACACAACTATCTGAAGTCTAATGTTCTATAGATTTTAGTCTCACTCAATGTGTGGTTTATCTCGTAACAAAACTATTTGAAGTCTAAAGTTATATAAATTTTAGTCTCACCCAATGTGTGGTTTATCTTGAACCAAACTATCTGAAGTCTAATGTTCTATAGATTTTAGTCTCACTCAATGTGTAGTTTATCTTGTAACAAAACTATTTGAAGTCTAAAGTTATATAAATTTTAGTCTCATTCAATGTGTGGTTTATCTTGTAACAAAACTATTTGAAGTCTAAAGTTATATAAATTTTAGTCTCATTCAATGTGTGGTTTATTTTGTAATAAAACTATCTGAAGTCTAACGTTATCTAGATTTTAGTCTCACTCAATGTGTGGTTTATCTTGTAACACAACTATGTGATGTCTAATGTTCTATAGATTTTAGTCTCACTCAATGTGTGGTTTATCTCGTAACAAAACTATTTGAAGTCTAAAGTTATATAAATTTTAGTCTCACCCAATGTGTGGTTTATCTTGAAACAAAACTATCTGAAGTCTAATGTTCTATAGATTTTAGTCTCACTCAATGTGTGGTTTATCTTGTAACAAAACTATCTGAAGTCTAATGTTCTATAGATTTTAGTCTCACTCAATGTATGGTTTACCTTGTAACAAAACTATTTGAAGTCTAAAGTTATATAAATTTTAGTCTCACCCAATGTGTGGTTTATCTTGAACCAAACTATCTGAAGTCTAATGTTCTATAGATTTTAGTCTCACTCAATGTGTGGTTTATCTTGTAACACAACTATCTGAAGTCTAATGTTCTATAAATTTTAGTCTCACCCAATGTGTGGTTTATCTTGAACAAAACTATATGAAGTCTAATGTTCTATAGATTTTAGTCTCACTCAATGTGTGGTTTATCTTGTAACACAACTATCTGAAGTCTAATGTTCTATAGATTTTAGTCTCACTCAAAGTGTGGTTTATCTTGTAACACAACTATCTGAAGTCTAATGTTCTATAGATTTTAGTCTCACTCAATGTGTGGTTTATCTTGTAACAAAACTATTTGAAGTCTAAAGTTATATAAATTTTAGTCTCACCCAATGTGTGGTTTATCTTGAAACAAAACTATCTGAAGTCTAAAGTTATACGATTGTAGTCTCACTCAACGTGTGGTTTATCTTGTAATAGAAGTTTCTGAAGTCTGATGTTACACAGATTTTAGTCTTCTCAGGATAATATTAAGATATTACTGACTCAGACAACTGAAGAATATAAATGTTTTGACTTTCAAAAATATCTTAAATTTATTTGCATTAGTTTCTTTTATCATTAGTTTCTTTTCTCCTGTTTTTAATCATAATGGTCATTTTTTGGGGGGAGATGGGGCATAGTTTTAGAAGGTACTTTCAGTTTCGAATGTACCAAGCTAACATCGTAGAACAAAGAAAAATGCAATAATACTAACAGGTGGTGACAAGGACGATACAGAAAGAAATAACTCGCTGAGAGTCATGGAAACAGGCCCGGCATGGCCAAGCGTGTTAAGGCGTTCAACTCGTAATCTGAGGGTCGCGGATTCGAATCCTGGTCACACCAAACATGCACGCCCTTTCAGCCGTGGGGGCGTATAATGTAACGGTCAATCCCAGTGTTCGATGGTAAAAGAGTAGCCCAATAGCTGACGGTGGGTGGTGATGATTAGCTGCCTTCCCTCTACTCTTACACTGCTAAATTAGGGACGGCTAGCGCAGATAGCCCTCGAGCAGCTTTGTGCGAAATTCAAAAACAAACAAACAATCATGGAAATTAACGCTTTTTTTTTATATTTCGTGTTGTGCTTTAAATTGTGTTGTGTATACTTGGTGCAAGTTTAGGATCCCTGTTTGTATTATTTTTAGAAACTGACACTGAAGATAGTTTGTAAAGCTGGATTTAATAATTAGATGTTCCTTTAAGAAGTTAGTAAAGTGGAAAAGAAAGCTGAAGAGAAAGAATCTTAAACCTCACCCATTGAAAATAAAGTTTATTTTGTTGTATTTCGCGCAACGCTACCAGAGGGCTATCCGCCGTTAGGCGTCACTAATATCAACACTTGAGATACTCTTTGTCAACAAATAGTTGGTTTAAATGTCACATTATAATGGCCCCACAGCTACACGACTGAAGATAGTAGGTGACAGGATTTAATCCCGCGACCCGAAGATTGCGAGTAGAGTGCACTAACTACCAGACCATGACAAGTTCTAACAAGGACTTGTAAAAAAGAAAATAAAAAAAATTTATTTGGAATCGCGTCTTTACTAAGTCTCCGACTAAGTTCGACGTTAGGCTTAGTTGTAAGTTTTTAAATTAAACGTTTTATTTACATAAAGCAAAAGTAAACTGTAATATGGTACAGCCAAGTGTGGAACGTTTTAATAAAACTGAAAATAAGCATACGATTATTGAAACTAAAATAGTAGTAAAATATTTAATATTTTTTGTTGTTGTTATTTCAGAACTAAACAATCGACAAAATCTTTAGAGGAAAACTTTCAGATTCTTGATTCGATCACAACATTTATCAACTAAATAAAGGACTTGATCTTTTTAAGTTAAAATAAGGATTTGGTTTGAATTTCGCGCACGATGACTCTCTCAGCTAACTGCCCCTAATTTTTAACTGTTATGCTGGAAGATAGACAACTAGACAACAACACTTATTGCCGGCTCTTGGGCCAGCACTATTTACTAACGAATAGAGTGATTGACCATCGCATTATAACGACTCAAAGGCTGAAAAGTCGAACATCTTCGGTACGGACGTGGAACTGCGACTTGCAGATTGCGAGATGAGCGCCCTAACCACCATATAATGCAAAGCCGATGACACGAATGAAATTCTGGGTGTTGGGTGATAAAATGGATAAAGCATTCGTAATTGTCCCTGGTATTCGGATTTACAACGCTTTAGTCAGAAGTTCGATTTCCCACGGTGGACACAGCAGATACCTCGATGAGGCTTTGTTATAACAACAAACACTCAAACACGTAATCATAAGCTAGTATAAAATGTTGGCAAAAGTGTTTGTTTTTAATTTGTTCTAAATGTTCGACAAAGTTTCTCGTGGTAAAGCTCAGCAAGAAAGTAGTGTTTTTGAGGTCTTTAATCCGCAGATATACGAGAACTTAAAATGTAAGAACCAAAAGATGGACAAACAGAGATTCCTTTTCCTCAACATGGCCTGGTGGTCGAAGGCACTAATCCAGTTCTGGAACATGCGTTATAAGAGTCACAGTCAATCTCGATCTTTGTGGTAAAGTATAGCCCATCGGATGGTGATGGGCGGTGTTTATTAGCTCCATTCCGTCTAGCCTATCACGTAACATTATGGATGGCTAGCGTAAATATCCCTCAGGTAAAAATGTATTCTCAAGACGGCTGGTATGGGTATTAAAACTTTAATTAAAATAAAGTACAGAATAATGGTCCCACTTTCTTAGGTCATCTTCAGGTTAACAAAAAACCTGTTGAACTGAAGATGACCTAAGAAGGTCGAAACGTTGTTCTCTACTTTATTTTAATTAAAGTTTTAATACCCATACCAGTCGTCTTGAGAATACATTTTTTACTTCAAGTGGGATTCTCGTCAGCACGAATCCTTTAGTCAATAAGCATTGTTACAGACGTCTTTCTAATACTTTAAACATTGTTATATAAATCCGTCCAACACATGTTGAACATTGTTACAGACGTCTGTCCGACACGTATCAAACAGATGTATAATCTGTTAATTAAACGTATTATAAACATCCCTCATGTCAAACTAATTTTTAATAGAACTCTGTGATTATATACTATTACATGATTTTAATTTTGCAAGTAACTTCAAAAATCACAAAATCTTTTACGACACTGTTAAATTTCCAAAATACACTTCGTTTCTCAACTTTCTACGTACGTTCATTTTTGGGTTTTTTTTTTCTTAAAATATGTGGATGGTTCAGACTCATAAACCTCTTCTTAATTTCCATCTACACATAAGCTAAATTATTTTTATACCACGTATTCCCTTAAATAAGTCAGTATCTGACGTGTTTCAATAAGTTTGGTAAAATGACTAAACACCAATATTAAATTCATTATCTCTATTTTTTTACAGGATTAGAGTGTCTTAAGAGGAATCTAAAACTACTATTCAGAAGAGAACACTTTGGAACCAGAATAATTTGCAGTTTGAATACAAAACCATAAATGAATTAAAACTCATCTGGGATAAATTAGATTTCAAATTATTGCACTTATACGTTTTTATTGTCTTAACAGAAACATATCTCCTGTGGGGATATGACCTACTGGAGGATACGAAAGTCTTGTGAAGGTAGGAATATCATTCATTGAAAAACAGATAGCTTTTGTGGAGGCAAAATCCCCTGGAGAACATAAAGCTCTTGTGGGGGTACAACCCATTGGAGGACATAAAATTATTGTAGTGGTGGAGGAAATATCACATACTGGAAGACAGATACCTCTTTTGGGAATACAACCCACTGGAAGACAGATACGTCTTGTGGGGGTACAACCCACTGGAAGACAGATACCTCTTGTGGGGGTACAACCCACTGGAAGATAAATACCTCTTGTGAGGGTACAATCACTGGAAGACAAATACCTCTTGTGGGGGTACAACCCACTGGAAGACAGATACCTCTTGTGGGGAGTCTTCCTTCACTTCATGGCTGTACCTTACTTTTTAGTTAATCTTAGAGGTCCAGAATCTTAGTCCTTTACAAGATCCGTGGCTTGTCCACTGAAATAAACTACTAATATTTAAAATGTTGTTTACAATATTATCTTTATTAATCGTTTCATGAACGCCGGCTTTTCATTGCTATTATCATGGAATGAAACCTAAATTAAGTGTAAAAAATTCAATAACGTTTTGCCCCATTTTACAAAAATGAATTATTCAGTATATGATTTACCAAATTCGTGAAATGTATTTATCCTTAACTTCTTATGCTTTAAGTGTATACGTTGTTAGTGACAATAATTAATAACGTTTGAACTGTTCTTCTCAACTTAGCAGTAACGTAAGAAGATAAGAAAGTATAGTACTGTTCAAATGGGCTGATGACTCTGGGTTCTGGTATAATTCACTTTTATCTTTGTACTGGCGGCTGGGCCTTTAAGGGATATTATCTTTTATAAAAGAAAAATAGAAGAGTTTACTTGCTCGTGGAAATTCTTGAAAAAGAGATGATAAAGTGTTAATATTTGAAAGTTCGTTGATAATGGCTTTTAGAGAATCAATTAGGTTTTTCTTTATGTCTACAATGTTATTAGTGTATTCACTGTCTACGGGTCATTAGCTGAAGTGAAATTATCAAATTGATGTATAAAGATATTCCTTATATAGAATATAGAAAGAGAACGAGAGAAAGTTATGAGAAAATTATATGATAAAGAACTGCAGCTGGTAATATCATGCTGAGAAACTTAAAACTGTATAGATTATTCTTTCTGAGACGAAATAAAGTTTTAATAAACGAAAATGTTCAGCATCCTTAAATGGGCAAAAAATGTTCCTCGCTTAATATCTCGATATACAATAATTCTTAAGGCTTATAACGTTAAAATACAAGTTTCAATACCCGTGGAAAGCAAGGTACAGATAGCCTATTGTGTAGTTTTGGGCTAAGCTCTCTGTAAATGGTTTGAATCACACCAAAAAATACAAACTGCGAGTTTGTCTATTGAAACACCAATAGATTGATACATGATGTCACAGTTTTAGGACATTCATTAAGAATGATTCAACGTTTTCCTGCTATTCCTGAGAGCTTTTAGGCAACACATTTATCTGGAATAAGTTTATAAAACTGTACTATGTTGTAGCGTTGTCGAAATCCACACCCCAATCAAGTTTCAGGTGTTCGCCAAGAAGTAAGAAAAGACATGTAATTATCATGTAATCAAATTATTGCAATAATAACAAAAGTTAAATTCCAAACTTAAATGTATTTATTATTAAAAGGAAATATGAATTTAAGGATAATAGTTCTCAACTGAGAAACAAAGTCCATTTACGGTGATCACGTGCTCTTGGTGTTCTGGATCAATTAATATTTACCAGTTCAGGTTTCACAACTAATTTTTATCTATGAAAAATCCCAATTTATCTAGTTTTTTGATACACATATCAGAAAAAAAAAGTAATAAATTTTCTAAACAGCACAGTAAGGCAGGGTATCCCTGACATCAAAGCTGTCAGTTTTTCGAAGCACAATTTATAGGGTTTAAAGGTACTGCTAGATGGCGCACCATGAGCCACGACTTTTTTTCAAGAAGCAGAACATGATTAAGTGCATGGTACGAACTCAGTTGCTTGCTATAAAACAGTAAGAAGGTTTAGTATTATTACACAGAGTGGCTAGAACTGACAGGTTGAAAGCTGTGTGAAGATTGTCAGCTCTTTATGTATCATCCTAGGCCTATCTACTCATATTTACTGATAAGTGAGCAAATCAAAAATAAACTGTATCTGATAAAAATACTTCAGGGAAGATGAAGAGCAGACGATAAGCGAGTTATTATTATCTTTAGAAGGTAAGAACTTTATCTGATCTCATGTTGGATGTAGCAAGCGATTAACATTGTGTCTTTTGTTTCTTAAATTATATCAGAACTTCAAATTAAAAAAAAAAATGTTACTCTGGAAAATTTTGTAACAAAAATGTTAAAATCTCAAAATTTGAAATTATAACATGAATATACTAGTGAGTTGAGCGATGTATCATCTGTTATACTCAGTATATAACACGATCAGGTAAAATTTCGGAAATTGACGATTAGATTAAGAAACATTCATTTAACTACTTTTTAACGTAATCGTTTTCGAGAACTTGTGACCAGTTACTTCTGTAATGTAGTAGTTTTGTCGGACTTGTGACTAGTTACTTCTATAATGTAGTAGTTTTGTCGGACTTGTGACCAGTTACTTCTGTAATGTAGTAGTTTTGTCGGACTTGTGACTAGTTACTTCTATAATGTAGTAGTTTTGTCGGACTTGTGACCAGTTACTTCTATAATGTAGTAGTTTTGTCGGACTTGTGACCAGTTACTTCTATAATGTAGTAGTTTTGTCGGACTTGTGACCAGTTACTTCTATAATGTAGTAGTTTTGTCGGACTTGTGACCAGTTACTTCTATAATGTAGTAGTTTTGTCGGACTTGTGACCAGTTACTTCTATAATGTAGTAGTTTTGTCGGACTTGTGACTAGTTACTTCTATAATGTAGTAGTTTTGTCGGACTTGTGACCAGTTACTTCTATAATGTAGTAGTTTTGTCGGACTTGTGACCAGTTACTTCTCTAATGTAATAACCGTATTCTGTAAGGGGTGAACTTTGGTTATGTGATTCCTTTCTCTAAAATTTTGTTTCGGCAACTTATTCTACAGTTTACAGGTTTTCATTGTTATTTTATCATTTAGGTATTTTCTATCTACTATCAATAACTTGTTTTTGTTTATAACAAACTACATTGTCATAACATAGTTGATTTTTAATGTGGATAACGGATATAGCCTTATACAACAAGGGTTTTTGGTAATGTAGACGACCTTATAAATGTGACTTTATATTAATATAGGTAGTCTTAGGTGTGGATGACAACTTTATATATGGTGACCTTATGATAGAGATGACAGCTTTACAAGTGGTGACCTTACGAAAGAGATGACATCTTTGCAAAGGTGACCTTACGATAGAGATGACAGCTTTGCAAAAGTGACCTTACGATAGAGATGACAACTTTACAAATGGTGACCTTACGATAGAGATAACAGCTTTACAAATGGTGACCTTATGATAGAGATGACATCTTTACAAATGGTGACCTTACGATAATGATAACATCTTTACAAATGGTGACCTTATGAAACGTGCGCTATCTATTTTGGCAGTAAGTATAAATATAACCGTTTCAGTTTTATAATCTCATGTATATTACTTGAAATCCACGTATTGTTTCTGTAAATGGTTAACCCTCAAGTTACCGAGTTGTTTTTGTTCCGTTCACCATTGTCAGCTTTTCTATGTTTTTGCCTTTTGCAAAACTTGGTGTAAGCAACTGACCCACAACACTAAAAGACGTCGCTCACTTTTCCCAAATTCTAAATAATGGGTCTAACTGTAACATTGATGGTACTTTTGTGTTATTGCTGAAACTGTAACCATCAAATACATGAACAATCTGTTGCACAAAGACCGATTTAAACACCGACAGTTATGGACCCCATAGTATTTATAGGGGTAAAGTATTGAAATATTACAAGTTTTGAGTAAATTCGCTTGAGAAAAATAAATTTTCTCCCTTTATTGGTTTATAATGTCCATATATGAAGAAGTCTTTTTCGGTCATTGATTTAATAAGTTATAAATTAAGTTACATGAATATCCTTCAGGAGGCGTGATCGTATGAAAAGCGCCTTAAAAGAAACCTACAGGAGGCATTTCTGGTTCTCAACTTATGTGTTTTTCCTTTATTTTTACAGCAAGATTAACCGGAAAATTTGTCTGTATATTGGTTGGTTTTTCATTATATTTTAGGCTTAGTCCCAGGTAAATTTAATAGTGCCTCAATTTGCAGGGAAAACGTCGCTAGCGATGACTGGAACGTGAGGCGGTGGAGTTAAGTCGAGATGTATGATTTAATAATTCTAGCTTATTCACTTGTTTTTACAGAAAATCGTAGATGTCTCTGATGTCTATCGAAGAGTTACCAAGTTACACAAGATCTCCCGGGGAATAATGTCAGAATGACGACGTCATGCACGTGCACCCTTCTCGTGGTTGCTTTGATTATCACAGAAATAAGGGAACCCCTGTCCTCAGCTTTATGCGGACTCTCAGAATTCACTTGTGGTAACGGTAAATGTGTTCGACGAAACATGTTTTGTAATGGTAGAGAAGACTGTGGAGACGGCAGCGATGAGCCACGAGGTTGTATGGGTAAGGGTATTTCCAGTTTTATAGCCTACATCAAAATCTTTGCAGTGTTTCGAAATATTCGTATAACTAACTACTGTAAGCAGTGTCAGATTAAAACGATTGTAGGGTCTAGGCACCTTCTGTTCGTAGGACCTACCAGCCGTGTAAGTTAAAATAAAAGTTAGATAAATTATACATATACAAATTATAAATTATGGTTTGAATTTTAAATATTTATATGCGTATAATGTATACTTACTGCTTATGTGTAATAATACACTGTAGTTAAATATCGGCTGTATATTTATCTGAACGAGAGTACACAAACTTATGCGTATATACAAAAATATGTCGTTTTTTGTTTTTTTTTAAGTTTGCACAAAGATACACGAAAGATATCTGCACTAGCCATCCCTAATTTAGCAGTGTAAGATTAGAGGGGATGCAGTTAGTCATCACCACCCACCGCCAACTCTTGAGCTACTTTTTCACCAACGAATAGTGGGAATGAATGTCACACTATAACGCCCAAACAGCTGAAAGGGCGAGCATGTTTGGTGTGACGGGGATTCGAACCTGCGACCCGCGGATTATGAGTCGAGTGTCTTAACCACCTGGCCAAAATATATCGTCTAACTTAAGGATGTAATAAAGTTTGTACAGTAAAATGTGTACTTCATGTTTCCATATTTATTATTTTTGGCCCTCAAAAATTAACCGTTAAGGAAAATTTTCATGGGCCCATAGTTTTCGTAGGCCCTAGGCACTGTGCCTATTGTGCTTAATAAATAATCCGGTCCTGAATATAAGTACTGAACGTGGTTAAGCTAGGCCTTGAATAAACCAACCAATAATAAGACCTATCGTTTTACTACGATAACTTGTTTTTATTTAGTTTTTTGCTAGAATAACTAAAAAATGATGAGGTTCTGTTTCAGATGGAACAGTAGCCTTTGGAATTAAGTTTTACATTTCTTGTTCTTGTTCAGTGGCGGGTTCAAACACAGACAAACCTTTCTCAGTGTTTCAAAGTGCAGAACCAAGAAACGAAGACGTAAGTGCAAAGTGTTAATACACAACTTATATCAGTAATACCTAACTAGAGTGGAAAACATGAGACAACACATTGAAAGTTAGAAACATTAGACAAAACAGGACTGAACATTAGACAAAACATGACCTGGCACGGCCTCGTGGCTGGAGCACTCGAATCGCAATTTGCTGGTCGAATCTCGTGACCTTCAAGTCGTGAGGGTGCTGTAAAGTGTTATTAATCCCACTTTTAGTTGGTTAAAGAGTAGCCGAAGTGTTGGCGTTGCACAGTGTTGACTAGCTGCCTTCGCTCAAGGCTATCACTTCTAAATTAGGGATGGCTAGCTTATATAATACTTTTCTTTGATGTACGACTTGCTCGCTGACATTACCTATCTGTTTTAATTATTGCTAGGATATTTAACATTTCACCTTCATACGACACCTACGTAAACACAATAGTTAAGTCACAATGTTTCCCAATCTCTTTTCCTTCTTAAAGAAACTATCTTCAAAAACAAAACTATTTGACACGATCAATATTAGACCAGACTGAGAGCAAACAAACAGCAGTGCACACCGTCTAACAGACCGCTCCTAACTGAATAACAGGAGTGACTGTCATTTTTATATTGCGCCCACAACTGAGACCGCTAAGCTTGATAAACATGTATACTATGAGCTCGAACCTTGAACCTTTTGAATTATAATTCAGCACGTTAATACTAGGCCACGTCCACATTTTTTCTTATTTTTGTAACTTCTATAACGTTGAACACAACGCCACCTGACGGACTAACTTGATGACGAGAAACTCATTTGAAGTAAAAATGTATTCTCAAGACGCCTGGTGTAGATATTAAAACTTTAATTAAAATAAAATACAGAACAACGTTTTGACCTTCTTAGGTCATCTTCAGGTTAATAATGCGAGAATTTGCAACTGACCGTTGCCGGGCACATGTCTCAGGGACGAGAGTGTAAACGGATACAGGATTGTAGGCGACGTTGTAGCATATGATAGGTTATTAATTATTATACGCATAAAGGCGTTTCTTTATATTGGTTTACTTCTGGTTTTAGTTGTCGTATGAGTAAGGCTTCTTTGATTTTGCGTTTGTTTATGCTTGTGTTCCTACTTAGTATCTGAGTGTTTTCTATGGTTATTTTGTGTTTATGTCAGTTGCAGTGTTCAAATACGTGCGAAGGTGACCTTTTATTAACATGAATATGACCTCAGAAGATTTAAACGTTTATTTGTTCAACACGAGCTGTGAAACCCGAAACGTTTATTTGTTCAACACTTGACGACGTATTGACGGGTTAAAGTAACTATATTTTCTTGAAAGCCTCAATCAATGGACCACGAAGTAGGGTAAAGGGAAGCAGAAATGTCTGATCGCTCCTAGTTATCATAATAACTTATACAGATCGGACGGACTGTTCCCAGTATTAGTGCGGCAATTACATTCCTGTGTCCCAGACCGGAAATACCAAATGAAAAGAAATTTCATATTTGAGCTGGAGCGGTACGGAAACTGTAAAACGGTATACGGGAAACTAGTGTTGTTGATAATAGAAACTATCAAACTAAGAGCCCATAGTCTTCAAAAGTAATGCTAAATAATGCAGGGTATCAAACTTAGACCTGGCTGTAAGAACAGATATTGATGTTAGTTATGTTAGATTCTGTTCTGGAATTTGCACTGAACCCAAATGATTTCGTCTAAAAATTAAAACATTACATAATCAAAATAACTTACAGAAAAAGTCAGATAACGTTGACTTACTCACTGTCAGCACCTGCACTAATTTAATCGAATAGTGGGATTTGACAGTCATTCTTATAACGCACCAACAGTCCTCAAAGCGTGGGTCATGACTTTACGGTAATGGAACACAAACCATGAACTTTCAAAATTATACCACGGCAAACTAACGATTAAAGATCCTACCCGTCCAACTCTGGATCAGAAAGTCTAAAGTTCGAGCCCGCGATATACCACTAAGCACTTTCCCGCTCTTTTTACAATGGTTGTGGATATCATAACTAAGAAACTATCTTGATAAGAGTAGTCGCATAACGAGTTTCTGATATTATAAACAAAAGGTTTCATTACCTTCATGATAAACAGTAATAGGAACTTAAAAGACAACGTACAGAGCAAGGCTTGATACAATTTACGTGAATGCTTTGTTTCTTGGTCTGTAGTTTGGCTCGGTTTGTTTTGAATTTCGCGCAAAGCTACACGAGGGCTATCTGCGCTAGCCGTCCCTAATTTAGCAGTGTAAGACCAGAGGGAAGGCAGCTAGTCATCACCACCCACCGCCAACTCTTGGGCTACTCTTTTACCAACGAATAGTGGGATTGACCGTCACATTATAACACCCTCAAGGTTGAAAGGGTGAGCAAGTTTAAGTAAAGAGAAACACCATGGGCTATGAGTGTTGTGCTCATCACGGGTATCCAAACCTAATTTTTAGCGTTAAAAGCTTTCAGATTTCTGCTGAGCCATTGGGAGTTAAGAGGTATTACGTGTATCCAAACATCCTCTACGTGATTGTGAGCTTACGTTACCTACAAGTGAACGTGTATTTTACAAACTTTTTTCTACAGGCTCCTTCCAGAAAACCACGTAATAGTTGTTTCCATATACATGTATATATATGCATCTATGTATATATATTGCCAACAATCACTGACTGCTTCAATGTTAAGCACATGAAAAAGATAACCATCCAATCCTTTTTGCGTGAATGGTGGTTATAAAACATTTTCCCACCAACATTTGCGATTCAGATTTCAAACTCTCCTGTGGGTGCTTAGCGAAGGAATATCGGGTTAGTGGAAGGAGGGTGCGTCTTATATGACGATATTTTTTTTTGAATTTACCACACACAGAGCATAGAAAATGTTCCCATTATCATAAGAAGTACTCGTGAAAAAGTTGACAAACTGTCAAAATATAGTTTACAACTCATCATAAAACCGTGAGTGTCAGCTATTAAGCCTAACATGAACGTGATTGAAGACTTTGAGAATGGTTCTGATTCAGCTGAAAGTGTCATTCATGTGTCCATAAAATTATTCATATAATATTACTCAGCATTAAAAACCTGAAGAAAAAAAAGTTGAATTAAAAAAATCCTAGGCAGAGGGCGGCCCAGTGTCTGAACTGTCGAGTTATGAGTCAATGAGTCCGAGGTTCGAGACATAATACTATTATGTTCAAAGAGCCCTAAAAACCCTTGTGGCATCAGGCTCTACTACTTATCTGTCTTCTCTTGTACCTAAATTCCTAAGGGTCTCTGATTTGGCCGAGTAGATCATGAACACTTGAGGTATCTTGGAAGCTTATTCTAAAACTCAGAAAATATTATGAATTGTTGTTCATGATTCTCATATATAGGAACACCTAGACTTAATTTATTACCATACTGAACACAATACTCCTACTTTGTGTTTGAACTAAACCAAACAAGTGTGAGAATTTTAGAAATGGACTTCCCGAGGATCTCAACTATACACACATAATAGCGATAATAGCTTGAGATCTAAGTAACCTACTTATATAGCTCAAAAGTAACACGATGTTTTCGGTCGTAATCTCATTAATATCTCAAGAAGTTCGGTCAACTTAGAAGATTTAGATCAGTCCTAAACTATATATTAAGGTAACGATGCAAATGATATTTATACTATGAGCATAAAATAATAAATTAGAAATTATGAAAATATATATATTAAGTAATCTAGCAAATATTGCAAAAATATATATGTATCAAGTATTCTAGCAAATATTGTAAAAAATATGTATATCAAGTATTCTAGCAAATATTGTAAATATATATATATATCAAGTATTCTAGCAAATATTGTTAACGAAAGTAATATTGAACAAAACAGAGAATATTTTACTTACGGATTACCTAATTTGTTTTACATTATGTACGTTAAAACCGTATATCAAATATAGTCCAATCAACAGCTGAGTTGGTGTGGAGAATATAGAATGTATCCTAGCTAAAATAACTTCAAACCAAAGATAAATTAGCTCGTGCGAACAAATTCTGTTAGTAAAACAATAGTCTGTGCAATCTTTTTTCATTAGAGAAAATAATTATTGTTTTTTTAAATATAATTCCAGGAGAGGAAAAAAAAAGCTATCTTATTTAACTTTTCTTCATCAGGTTCGTACCAGGCCTAACTCTACTGGTCTCTCTGATGAGCTTTTACAGAAATCCATAATGAAAATGATATTAATATATATATACTTACTAAGGCAGGGTTGTACAGGTTTCTCTTATGATCCTTTTGCATAAATATGGAAATAAAACGGTTATGTCTGACGTCATTATGTTTGTAACAAGAAAGCACGTGAACATGGGTGCTTCAAATAAGACTTTAAGGTTAGCGCATGTGTGGGGCTAGCCTGTGGTCGCTGGTAGACTGTTTTCTTGGATGTGTCACTGACTGTAGTGTTTGTTCCCCTGGTGTTGATTAGAAAGTAACTCTTGAAACTGAAAGACAAATTAGTGGATTAGTTTTCAAACTGGAAAGAAGAACAAATAATACAAAAATATACACTTCTATATCACGGCTTTTCCTCGTACATCCCTGTATGGCAACACTTCTTAGAACGCTTCTATATGGCAACACTTCTTAGTACGCTTCTATATGGCAACACTTCTTAGTACGCTTCTATATGACAACACTTCTTATTACATTTCTACATGACAACACGTCTTAATACGCCTCTACACGACAAAACTTGGTAGTACCGCTTCTACATGACAACACTTCTACATGACAACGTTAATACGCCTCTATATGACAATACGTCTTAGTACGCTTCTGTATGACAACACTTGTTGGTACATTTTTATATGACAAGATACGTAAAGAATTTGTTAGGCCTAGACTCTTCCTGGAGAAGGTGACGGTATATCCAATATTCATGTGTGAAAGATGACGTTGTAGATAATTTTCACTTGTAAAATACTTTAAAAACATATTTTAGTTTAAACTCACAGCGGCAAAAACACTATAAAAGGTGATGTTAGATTCAAATTATTCTCATTCAAAACATAAAATTGTTTTCTTTCAGTTTGCAACAGAACTTTCAACGGTGAAGCTAATGTTAAGTACAGATTACACATTAGTGAACCTTTTCGCCGCCAGATGCCGTTCCTCTGTGTGGTCAGCTTCGTAGCTGGTGGCGCCCAATATGGCGACTACGTGGAGTTACAATTCCTTTCATTCAATGTTGGGTCGCTCGAGAAAGGAAGGTACGTTTGTGCCAGTTTTTATACAGTTAGTTTTTTATCTTTTTACTAACTTTAGTCCTTAAAAGAAATGCACACCCGCTCTCGTGTGTGTATTTAAAAGAAAACTGACATGAAATCGTTTGTTTGTTTTCTCAATAACATTTTCCGAATGTCACCACTTTCTCATCTTGTGAGTTACAGTTCGTTTGTTTTTCTAGAAGTTTATCCATGTGGTGTTGAAAATAATTATCGAAATAGCAAATAAATTATTATAAACTTCAAATAAAATGGAATTCTCTTCCTCTTTACTGTATGAAAGTGATTTGCACTTGAGCAGCATAGATACGTATTGACGAGTTAAAGTAACTATATTTTCTTGAAAACCTCAATCAATGGACCACGAAGTAGGGTAAAGGGAAGCAGAAATGTCTGATCGCTCCAAGTTATCATAATAACTTCTACAGGTCGGACGGACTGTTCCCAGTATTAGTGCGGCAATTACATTCCTGTGTCCCAGACCGGAAATACCAAATGAAAAGAAATTTCATATTTGAGCTGGAGCGGTACGGAAACTGTAAAACGGTGTACGGGAAACTAGTGTTGTTGATAATAGAAACTGTCAAACTAAGATCCATAGTCTTCAAATCTAATGCTAAGTAATGCAGAGTATCAAACTTAGACCTGGCTGTAAGAACAAATATTGATGTTAGTTATGTTAGATTCTGTTCTGGAATTTGCACTGAACTCAAATGATTTCGTCTAAAAATTAAAACATTACATAATCAAAATAACTTACAGAAAAAGTCAGATAACGTTGACTTACTCACTGTCAGCACCTGCACTAATTTAATCGAATAGTGGGATTTGACAGTCATTCTTATAACGCACCAACAGCTCTCAAAGCGTGGGTCATGACTTTACGGTAATGGAACACAAACCATGAACTTTCAAATTCATACCACGGCAAACTCACGATTAAAGATCCTACCCGTCCAACTCTGGATCAGGAAGTCTAAAGTTCGAGCCCGCGATATACCACTGAGCACTTTCCCGCTCTTTTTACAATGGTTGTGGATATCATAACTAAGAAACTATCTTGATAAGAGTAGTCGCATAACGAGTAGCTGATTCCCCCCATAATGGTTTAGGGAAAACAAAAGACCTGTTGGTCCATCTCGGTTGTCCCATCCTCTGAGCTGAACTACAGCTGATTGATAAATAAAACAGCCGTTGTCATTTATGTATCCATTAAGATTTCTTTTACATTCACTCTCAGTTTACTGTATCCACAATATCAGAAGGCAACCAATTCCATAGGCTATCCATCCTATTTATAAAATGAAGTTGTCTCAACTGAAGACGGCTTCTACCTTATGTAAGTTTATATTTCTGTCTTGTAGTTCTATAATTCTCAATGTTAAGTATAAAAAATATTGATACATCAACATTATCAGTTCATTTTACAAACTTAAACACTTAAATCACATACGATTTAACACTATAAAATTACCCCTTATACTTATGAACCATAAGTACTTTATAAGTACCAAGCTCGTATTCCCTAACTTTCTTTTTTCAAAACAAAACAATTTTAAGAATATTAATCTCTCCACATATGACAACCCTTCATCATCAGTACCATTTTAGTAACCCTCTTCTGAACCCTTTCCAACAATTGAATGTCTTTCTTAAGGTAGGGAGTCCAAGCCTGAACACAGTTTTACAAATGTGGCCTAACAATTAACCCTTACAAAGAAATTATAAACTCTTTAGATTTGTATTCAATATTTCTGTAGATACAACCTCAAATCCTATTTGCTCTATCACAAGCAACAACAAACTGCTTGGATGGCTTACAATACTGATCGGTTATTACACCAAGATCTTTCGATTTCCTGACACTGTTGAGATTATTACCATCCAAATTATACTTATAATTAAAATTATGATAACCCACATACATTTTCTTGCATTTGTTATAATTAAAACCTGTCTAATATTTATTTGCCCAACTCACTGAATGATTTAAATCCTTTTATAAATCAGTAACATCCTCTTCACAGCCAATAACACCTAAAACCTTAAAATCATCTGTCCCTAATTCAGCAGCTTAAGACCAGAGTGAAGGCATTTAGTCATCACCACCCACCGCCAGCTTTTGGGCTACTCTTTTACCAACGAATAGTGGGGTTGATCGTAACATTATAATGCCCCTACGGCTGAAAGGGCGAGCATGTTTGGCTTTGAACCCGCGACTCTCAGATTACGAGTCGAACGCCTTAACCCACCTGATCATGCCGGGCCATAAAGAAATATGAAATATGTCTCTCGACATACTCCGAAACTTGTCAAAATAAGCTTTACCGTGTAACTCCAACGTGAGTTTGATTCATATAACTTTGGCAAACAGATTTGCAAACTAGATGTTTCCATAAGGTGAATAATTCTAAACAGCGGAAGAGTCTTCCATTTTGTTTATATATTTATATATATTGTGCTTAATACTCACACGTGTTAAAAGTTAAATAGGCTTAAATCACCACTTTATAACAATCAGAAAACTCAGCAGTGAAGCGAATACTCTGTTTATGTCCCTTACCTTTAAACAATTTTATATCTATCGTTGTCATGGTTACCAGCCTATACAGTAAGTGTTGATTAGTTACCACTTTTATTATTATACTTAATACTATACACGCCGTAGTTTATATTCTTCGTCTGGGTTGTAAACCTGCTGCTGTCGCCAAGGTAACCGTGTGATAAACAACATGTAGAGGCAGAAGGAAAGATTCAATCCTTGATCTTCGTGTTAAAAATATAATGCAGTCCACTCGGCCGAACTCTCGCCCCGAATAAATATCATATTTGTTTTTTCAGCAGGAAGACCCCAAGCTTGATTGCCACCACATACGGTTCTTCTCATAACTGTTTTCAGGATGGAAGCAATTAGGATTCGAAGCGCAGGCAACGAACTAATTTCTATCTAGTGGTAATAAGAATTAAAATTCATAGCTAATTAGGCTTAGGTGATCGTAATGTTACAAACACGTTATTTAGAATATTTTCGATTAACTGGTTTGTTTCTTCATTTAAGGTTCAAAATGTAGTTAAGTATATTAGGTTATTCATCGTCGTTTTTTTATATGGAACACGAGACCCTCACACCCTACCTTCCAGTGACACAACGGTAAGTCTGCAGATTTACAACGCTAGCAACCGAATTTTATACCATGGTGGGTGCAGAACAGATAGCCCATTGTGTAGCTTTGTAATTAATAATAAATAGAAAAGAACAATTCGTCTGACAGAGAAACGTAACTTTTCTTCTGTAATTAAATTCGGTGTAAATATTCCATATTTGTGCAATAAGCCTACACAAAGATGTTTATGTGCTAACGGATCCACATGTGTGTGCGTTTCGTGCAAATACCTATCATTGCAATATTGAAGGAAACCCTTTCAGTCAAAGATTATGACACCATACCGCAAATATAAATTATCTTCAAGTGAAGTTCAAAACTTTATATTGGATATTATTAAAGTAGTTTAGTTTCAATTAACGGAATGATTTGTTTGTTTGTTTTGGAATTTTGCACAAAGCTACTCCAGGGCTATCTGTGCTAGCCGTCCCTAATTTAGCAGTGTAAGACTAGAGGGAAGGCAGCAAGTCATCACCACCCACCGCCAACTCTTGGGCTACTCTTTTACCAACGAATAGTGGGATTGGCCGTAACATTATACACCCCCACGGCTGGGAGGGCGAGCATGTTTAGCGCGACGCGGGCGCGAACCCGCGACCCTCGGATTACGAGTCGCACGCCTTACGCGCTTGGCCATGCCAGGCCTAACGGAATGAACGAGAACTAAGTTTTGAAAACTTATATCCAGCCCTTTAGATGGCACTGGCCCGGCATGGCCAGTAAACTGAGGGTCGCGGGTCCGCATCCCCGTCTCGCCAAACATGCTCGTCCTTTCAGCCTTGTAGGCGTTATATAGTGACGGTCAACCCCACTATTCGTTGGTAAAAGAGTAGCCCAAGAGTTGGCGGTGGGTGGTGATAACTAGCTGCCTTCCCTCTAGTCTTACACTGCTAAATTTGGGACGGCTAGCACAGATGGCCCTCGAGTAGCTTTGTGCGAAATTCAAAAAACAAACAAACCTTTAGATGGCACGTGTATAAGAAACGTCAATATGTCGTCTTACTGTGAAAATAGTGGTGTAATGAATTATTAATTTTTGCAGGCACAAGCAACCGGTTTTCGTGATTACTAAGTGAACAGAAAATTGTGTCCTTTTGTCGATTGGAAGCCATGTCACACGATGTATTAATCAACCAGAGTTGCTTGTGTAGAACATAATTCAAACTGATCTACTAAATTATTTTATCATTAAGTTATAATTATAGTTGAGAAGACACATTTACTACGTTTGTTTTTAAGCGCAAACTGAAACTGTGGGCTGTATGTGTTGTCCGCACTATAGGAATTGAACTCCTACTTTAACTTTAATCCTTAGCGCTGAAGCATAGAGACATAATTATAACGGTACACAAACTGAAGTGTTTGAGACTGTGTTGTTGTTGCTGTGGCTTCGCTAGATCTTCTACAGGTTTTATCACTTCTGAATTTGAAATGATTTTTCATGTCTATCTTATAAAAACTGAACAGTGATTTCACTGACTGTAATACTTCTATAACAAGTTATAATCATCGCTTATAAACAGCCAAAACAAATGTCTCTTCCTTAACGTTTTTAATCCTAGTGATTGTAGTTCCTCTAAAAGATTCGTTAGGCAACGTAGTTTATCTTACTCTGATGATGGAATCAGTTATCTATACAGCATAATTACTAAATCATATCTGAGACTAACAATGTGGCAAGTTATCTACACTTACTAACAATATATCTAAGTCTGACAATGTGAAAAGTTATCCAAACAATAAACTTACTAACGATATATCTAAGTCTAACAATGTGACAAGTAATCTATACAATATACTTACTAACAATATATCTAAGTCTGACAATATGGCAAGTTATCTACACAATATTCTTACTAACAACATATCTAAGTCTGACAATGTGGCAAGTTATCTACACAATATGCTTACTAACAACATATCTAAGTCTGACAATGTGGCAAGTTATCTACACAATATGCTTACTAACAACATATCTAAGTATGCCAATGAGGCAAGTTATATATACAATATACTAACAACATATCTTAGGAAAAGGAACTAGTTAATAGAAACCCACCACTAATTCTTTTCTGATTAAATAGTTGTATTGATTGTCAGTTTAATAGAGTATACATAGTCCCAAAGTGTGGACTGTATTTTTAGGAGAATGGGTCGCGAACCATGGCCCATAGGACTCACAGTTCGAAGATCACGGCCGGTTTTGTTACCTATTTATAAGAGGTATTTCCTACACATTCTCTTTACCTACACCTATTATGTTAGCATCTTTATTGACCATTATAAGAACCAGAAATCTTCATCATTACCCTAAGTGATTTTTTTGTCATACATCAATCATAAGATCTTCCTTCCTTATCAACTCTGATCTTGTTGTGTTCTAGTAAACAACGACCACATTGAGACCAGTAGAACAAACGCTCACGTGTAGGTGTTTTTACATCGAAATGTTACAAACAAAACTTACATTTGTAGTTAAGATCAGAAAACGTCTGGGAATAAAGGTTCACGCAATTCCATGATTATCTGTATAAATTTTATCTTTTATTTTTGGGATATTAAAGCAGAAACGTTAGTTCGCTGGAACTACAGTTACACCAAGCGAAACAAACAAACAAACGGGACTAATTACTGTTTTCCTGAACACGAAGGAAAGAACACGTGGTTGAAAATAAAATTCCATTTTTTAACAGTTATTAAACCCTAATAGTGGCTGACATGCAAAGTTTTGTTTCACGTGCAGATAGAAGACGCACAGTGCTCGAGGCGAAACACATCAATTTAGGTAGTAAATCGACAACAAACATGAATTTGGAATATTAGAACAATATAATTATACACGTGGATTTTCTTAATACTCTTCTAACAGACAGAAAACACTGCCTTTAAATTTTTCTTTCCCTCCCTATCTGTCTATCTATTTTTCACCTTCTTTTTAAATCTATCCGCTATCTGACTGTCTCATTTTTGTTGTCTATTTATTCATTCATCCTTTATATATCTGCCTTTATCTTTCACGCTCTCTCTTTGTCTTTATTTATATAGATACATCTGTCTTCAACTTCCATCTATCTATGCAGCCATAGTTCATTTATCTATCAGTACACGTATCTCTATAACTTTCTCACTATCAATATCTCTCACTCATTCTCTATATTTTTACATTCATTTTTTCCAACTGTCACAGTGTATCCATCCATCATGTACGTATCTGTGTATATATATATTCTACTGTTGCTAAATATTTTAAGTACAACTAATACAGTTATCGGTTGTATGTCTGACACCATCTACTTTCCATATAAGCCAACATGGGCCATCTGTAATAAATATTAATTAACCTAACGTGATTTAACAACGTCAAGAATACAATTGACAAACAAAACTAGCCAAACGGGGTAGAATGTAGCTAGAACTACGTATAAAACTTAACTTATGTAGTTCGTTATTAATCAAAGTAAGTTTACCAGTTTACTACTCTTTCTTACCTTGTGCAATACTGAAGTTTTCGCGTAAAGGTTCATTCTTTCCGCTTCCGGGTTTGCACGTGATTTCTATTTGAAATGTTTATAAAAAAAAATGCAATCAGTAAATGATGGAATTATTTGATTTTGCATAGTTTGCCATTAAGATGTTAAGTTTAAAATGTTAACGTTACTAATACGATAGTAATGTATTTTCAAAACAAATAAAAAGTTATATGTATATATTTATAAGTCTGATTTATTAAATTTTAAGATGTGTAGAAATTGATTTAGAAAATATTTAGACATGTGGCGCCACCTGTACTTGATAATTCACCCTTCACAATAACGTTTTATTTTGACAGGTATATAAACGTATTGAATATTAGGTACGTAGATTCGATAAAAAAAAACAACACTTTTTATTACACTACACCGTCATCCAAATCTCTTTCATACAGGTTCAACAATTTTCGATAAATAAATCTTGATTCTTAATGCCACCTGGCTACCGAAACCACTTTTTTTTATAAAGATTCCTTTTTCTCTCAATATTTACATTATGTTTTTTAACGCCATATTAAGTATTCCTCAGTTTTATTCTTTCTTTTAACATTCCAAGTTTTGTAACAATAAGTGTATCCCAGCTTCATATTACGGTCCTTCTCATTGTCCCAGTAAATTCTCATGAGAAGAGCTATCAAATATCCATTTTGCTTTGCTTTTTGTACGTACTAGTTTGTTTTTTCTTGTATGTTTGAATGAAGTTAGGCCTTTAAAATCATTTGAACTCTGACGCCATTTTATACTCTGGAAATGTTTTTATTATTAGTTTTCTTCTTGGCAGCGTTTGTGATTGTGTTTTTAAACTATCATTCATGTCGATACATTTAAATTAATACCCAGAATATGGTTTACTGGGTTACTTTAATCTGCGGAGTCCCCAGCTGGTACAGCGGTAAGTCTACAGATTTTCAATGTTAACATCAGGGCTGCGATTCCCCTTGGTGGACTCAGCAGATAACCCGATGCGGCTTTGCTATAAGAAAACACACACAAACATAGTCTGTCACTTTGTAGTGGTGGGCTCGGCATGGCCAGGTGGGTTAAGGCGTTCGACTCCTAATGTGAGGGTCGCGGGTTCGAATCCCTGTCGCACCAAACATGCTCGCCCATTCAGCTGTAGGGGCATAATAATGTGACAGTCAATCCCACTATTCGTTGGTAAAAGCGTAGCTCAACGGTTGGCAGTGGGAGGTGATGACTAGCTGTCTTCCCTCTAGTTTTACACTGCTAAATCAGGGACGGTTAGCGCAGATAGCACTCGAAAAGCTTTGCGCGAATATTCAACACAAAACCAAACTTTGTCAAATAATGGTTTAGAAGACGTTGGTTTTGAAATTAGTCAGCAAGTCTATGCAATGTTTATACGAATAAGTAAATATATTATAAGTAATAGATGAAATTTATTTTCCTTCTAGCACATCCGAACTGACTTGTTATGGTGGCCATCTGAAAGTTCTCGACACCGACAGTCCAGAAACAGACATAAGTCACCAGCAAACACGTGGCCTCAGCCAGCTTGTCTCAGCCATCAAACACACTAATGGAATATTTCCCAATTTGTACAACATTCATAAAAAAACTACGCCTCACTTTGGCTATTTCTGTGGCCAAATGGCAGTAGGTAGAGGCGTCAATTATTTCTCGAGTGGCAATAACATAACGCTTCTGATTTTTTATGCCACGTAAGACATCCTGGCGATCTCAGTCATTTGGTGTTTTCCTCACGTACAGGTTTATAACCAGGAAGATACCTTTTGTAGTTCCAAAAGGTGACACCAGGGTTAATGTGGGAATCACCAACTCTTTTTGTAATTCAGAATACCGAGACTGTGTGAATCGAGTGTGCGTTATTAGATCTCCAAATTTTCCTGGCACATTTTTACCAAATTTTACGTGTCAATATCTAATAAAACAAGAGCTGGTTCCAAGGGGTTTCCATGCACAGATATTACTAAAGCAAAAAAACGAATACAAGATATCCATCGATAATGGACAGTCTGGACCTGGAGCGATTCGAAGTGTTTCATTGACCACGGAGTGTTCACGAGACGTGGTGCGCATATTCAATGGCCCTACACCGGATGCAGTGTTGTTGACTGAGTTCTGTGGAACAGGTCCTCTTCCAGTAGTTATGTCCAGTCAGTCCAACGTGTTGGTCCAGTTAGTTAGTGCACCTTACCAGCAGTTGCATGATTCCAGACTGGAGATTGAAGCGGAAGTTAGATTTGTGAAGGACCCCTTCTGGCGGATTTCTGGAAAGAGTTGTGAATTTCTAATCGATGAGTCGCATGGAATGGTGGGGACTATTGAGAACCCTGGACACACAGTGCCACCACACACTACCTGCACCTATACCTTGAAAGGTAAAAATCCTTCTGACCGTGTATGGTTGTATTTTATTTCTTATATGGTGGAGGACAATCATCCATGGTCAATCAAAGAATTCTGTGACACCGGTCGAATGGAGATTCTAGGGTTAGCTGCTCCAGATTATCAGGTGTTATTAGAAAATGAATCTTCGTTGGAAAACCGAACTTACTGTGAGAAAAGCTCACCACGACTTTGTGCACGGGCAGGAGAAACCTCTGATCTCACCCCTTTCCGTCCATGTCGTTTTCCAAGGGAAGCATACTTTTCCAAAGGATCAGAACTAGTACTGAGGTTCCATTACCCAAGATTATCACATATTTCTACTCTTCAGCCAATTTTCAAAGCACGTTACGAAATCGTAGACACCAGTCAACCCGGCGAGGCTGCCTCTTTGTCCCTCTGTGATCGATTTGTATACAGTAGAACTGGCGCCATCTTTTCCCCCCGGAATGTTTTGTACTTTGGAAGAGGAGGTAGAAGCGAGATTTCTTGTCGCTATAATCTCCAAAGAAAAGACTCATCCAGAGTAAAAATTGCCTTTAGAACTTTACAACTCTTGTCATCCGTGTGTAAAAATGTCATTGATAAAGCATCTCATCAAAGAACTTGTGAAATTACACAGGTACATAGAGAACCCATTTCTTTTATACAAATTATTGAGAACTGGCAGGGAGTCGAAATAGTGACGGCCTGTTTTTGTAACATAAGTTTTATATCATCAGTACGTAGGCCGATTGAGTTGACGTCTCTAAGTAATAACGTTTCTCTGATCTTTACCGTGAAACGCATGACTTCGTTACAAGATTATCGCCATTTCAATTTTGAAGCTAATTACGAATTTTTCTCTTTTCCCATTTGTGACAAAGCTATTGTAGAAAAGACTGGTTCTTCCTGGCAATTGACCCTACCTGTTTACGAGGCCATGTTACACGAGTATGGGCAGTTTCGTTGCAGATGGTCACTGAGAGGGGTTGCTAGTAAACATCTATACGTAACGTTTCACGGAACAAACGGAACAGACAACTGTGCGGCTAATAATATAGCGAAAGTTTATTCAGGAGGAAATATAGCTACCTTTGCTGTAGTTTGTCTTAATGACAATGCTACAAAACTAGAAGTGGTGGTACCGTTTTGGTACGGCATGGAAATGTCAAGTCTTTACCCACCTAACCACAGGTTACCATCGCTGTCGGATCACATTATTCTTGAAACGCTTATCAAAGTTGCTCAAACAGTGCGTGTCTACTGGGATGAGATCACTAACCCCTTACTCAAAAAAAACGTGGGCCATTCCCTACGGAATATTAATTGCCTCGTCAGGTGCCCAGAAATTAACGCCTGTATCAGCCCTGACCTTTGGTGTGATGGAAAGAAGCACTGCCCTTCGGGATACGATGAAGCAACAGTACACTGTCAACGATTTCCTGTCCTTTATGTCACAGCCGGAGTCGGGGCTACGCTCTTTCTCTTGATGATGGTTATTGGGACGATAATTGTTAACCAGAGAAAACGCAGCCGTCGTGGTAAGCAGCCTATACAAGTACCAACGGTTGATCTATTTGAAATGAACGGGAACAGGGAAGCTTCAGAAGGGAGTTTTTTAAAGTATTAATCCATAGTAATATGTCGAGATCTCCACAAGCTGTGATATACATTACACTATATTCTATTAAACGTACGAAGGAGGATTCACGAAACATTGTGTCATACAACTAACGACGTGAGTCTACACTCAAGATATACTGGAATCACATATATTATGATACGGTATTAAGAAGAGAGACACGTCAAATAAAGTAAGTAATGATAACAGCTGTAACCAAGAATGTAACCAACGTGATTACTCATTTTAAAACGAAGTTTGTATTCGTTTTCTTGAAGTCCTTCACACTTGTTGTATTACTAAAAATAATTTCTATTTTAATTGTTTAGTACACAAATAAAAACTGATTGCTGGTCAGTGTCTTGTTTTATTAATGAACAGTAAAATATAGAAAGTTGTTCTTTAACAGTTTTCTTTAGTTTTGATTCGTTCCAATGTGTAAGAAATATACAAACCAACGATTCTAGGAACATCACAAAAACAAAACTAAAACTTTCTTCCCCTAACTAGTCTTAGGGAAAAAAAAAAAAAAAGAAGTTTTAATCGAATAATCACAACTGTTAACCATCAACTAGAAATACTAAATATATTCCGATGTATAAAGCAGAAATGGAGCTTGAAGATTCACACACTAAATCTTCCTGAAGTGTAGATGTGGATAATGTTTCTTTGGTTGTCATCAGACGAAATCCATAGAATATCAATTACATGAAGGCTACTAAAACTTCAGTTTAACATGTTAAAAGCTTACACTAATTTTTTTGATATATCATAACGTCTGAGTATGCCCGGCATGGCCGGCCTGTTAAGGCACGGGGCTCGTAATCTTAACGTTCCGACTTTGAATACCCGTGACACGAAACATGCTCGCCTTTCACCGTGGGAGCGTTATTATGTGACAATCAATTTCACTATTCGTAGGTAAAAGAGTAGCCCAAGAGTTGGTGGTGGGTGGTGATGACTAGCTGCTTTCCCTCTAGTCTTACACTGCTAAATTAGAAACGGCTAGCGCAGATAGTTCTCGTGTAGCTTTGCGCGAAATTCAAAACAAACAAATCCAAACGTCTGAACAACTTAAAAACATTAGCTACGCTTATTGCAGTATTTAAGATTCATATAAAAGTACTTATTTTAAAGTGGGAAAAAATCTCTTTAACACCAGAACTGCTTGATAACAGAAGTGATATCATATAACAAAATAATGATCTACCCCTGAATGGATAATTAAAAATCGTTTAACTCTTGAAGTGACCATTTAACTTTTAAATTATTATTTAACCTCTGAATTGACTGCCTAACCCTTGAACTATTCTTTAACTCTTAAATTACTGTTGTAATAACTGAAGTAACCGTTTAACCCTTCAAGTGACTATTTAATCATTGAAGTAACTCTTGAGCCTTTCAAGTGACTGTTTAATCATTGAATTAACTCTTGAGCCTTTCAAGTGACTGTTTAATCATTGAGTTAAATCTTCAACCCTTCAAGTGACTGTTTAATCCTTGAGTTAAATCTTCAACCCTTCAAGTGACTGTTTAATCATTGAGTTAACTTTTAAATCCTGGTACTGACTATTTAAACCTTGAATTAGTGTATAGCTTTCTAAGTGACTGGTGAACTCTTAAATTACTGTTGCACTCTTGAAGTGACTGTTTAAACCTTAAATTACTGTTTAACCCTTAAATTAACTCTTCAACCCCTGAAGTGGCTGTTTAACCCTCGAATTACTGCTTTAACACTTTAACTGGCTGTTTAAACCTTCAATTATTGACATTATTCGCCTTGTACACAATTCTTTCTAAGCCAATTCTGCACCAAATTGCTAATTAGTCCAGAATTTGTCATTGGAACACACGAGTCAAATATGATAGAAAAAAATAAACACAATTATCCGGAATATCTCTGTTTGTGCTCCTAATTTGTGCTAAGAACTCGTACGTATTTTATACAGAAAAGAAAGAAGTTTCACCCAGTGATCCGGTCAGTTCTTTAAAAGAAAAACAGATATACGTTGTATTGCTATTAATTACATTAAATGCTGTTGGAAATTCTTTATATAATTTATATACAAAATGAACCATTTAATTCAAATGTTGTTTGCCAGTTTTATTTTTCTTACACTTAATGTTTTAACTGGCGGCAAATATAACATAAACCTACTCGATATGATGCAGTAACAACACTAGCAGTATACAGTAAATAAGAAAGATGGTAATCAGATAGTTAAAACGCTACACAATATTTTCTTGAATTATAAGTGAGTCTTGAGATTCGAGGTGGTTTAATTTCATTATGCTGGTTTCAGCATCAATAACTAGGACATACTCAAAAATTACCATGTGAGCTAACTGTTGCAAATATCAATAAACAATCATTTAAATTGTGAGCTAACTGTTGCAAATATCAATAAACAATCCTTTAATTGTGTGCTAACTGTTGCAACTATCAATAAACAATCACTTAACTTGTGAGCTAACTGTTGCAAATATCAATAAACAATCACTTAAATTGTGAGCTAACTATTGCAAATATTAATAAACAATCACTTAAATTGTGTGCTAACTGTTGCAAACATCAATAAACAATCACTTAAATTGTGAGCTAACTGTTGCTAATATCAATAAACAATCACTTAAATTGTGTGCTAACTGTTGCAAACATCAATAAACAATCACTTAAATTGTGTGCTAACTGTTGCAAACATCAATAAACAATCACTTAAATTGTGTGCTAACTGCTGAAAATATCAATAAACAATCACTTAAATTGTGAGCTAAATTTTCCAAACAATGGAAAATAATAATATAAAATTGCTACCAAAATTGTCAGTGTTTAGAGTACATTTTTATGTAGTCATTCCAAGTTTTCGTTTCCAATCGTTTTATCACTAACATCAGAAAGTATATACCGAAACAAAAAACTTGTGTCTTGAGTAAATATATCGGGTTTTTTTCAAGAGTTAGTCAGAACCTAAATCGTTTTGCTTTTTCTTGGGATAGTATTTGGATTTGTTGACTCTGAACCCAGTTTCCAGCAGAGACATGAAGGTTATTAAATAACTCAGAATAAATACACAAAGCTTTAAACACTTTGAATGAAAATTCACTTTATGTGCTTTTTATTATAACAAAGCCACATTGAGCTATCTGCTGTGTCCACCGAGGGGAATCGAACCTCCAACTTTAGCGTTGTAACTCAGTTAAGAAGAAGATTACTTGTACCTGATGCAAACAGTACACTACAAATCAAACAACACAAGTAAATTATGGTTTTTATTGACTCTTTTAAAAGAAAAAACAATTATTTTTGCAAATATTTGATATACAATTAATATTAACCTGTAAAAGTTTTTAATTAATCATTCGTTACTGCCCGTTCATTCCACGTTGAATTCTCGTTATATTGTAGTTACGTTTATACAACACATTATAAAATATTGTCATCCATACTTTGTGTTACGACTTTAGTTTTGCACCCCTTGGGACAACACTCAACTATTAATGTGGTTTTACTTAGGCTAAGGAGAACTGAAATACAAGATTTTGAAACGTCTTACATTATAATCATAAAGGAATTCTAATTCTATAGTTGAAAATATATTTCTTAACTAAATTCGTTCGCTAAGATGAAATTTTCACTCAAATATAATACTACAAAATATATTTTATTTTATGCCGATATCCTCAAAGTCGATACAAGTAGTAAGTAATGCATTGAACCCATTGGATGAGTATGTATATCCGATTTTAAACCAAAGAAGACAAAGGGAAAGGCTATTAGACTGATACTGTAAAATGGCAAAACTAAAACAACTTCTCAGTGACTTATTCTTATTGACTTCAGGGTAATCTCTCTAAGTCAAATTGTTTTTCTAGGTAGTGATCTTCGTAGCGTACGCAACTCAACAACACCCAGAGCGACAAATTTTAAAATTTCTTGCATGTTTACTGAAAAGAAAAGCTACTGCTGCTTTATTACGTATCAGTTGTTAAAACAAAAATAGTATGAAGTATTATTTTAATATTTTCCAGCGCGTTCTCTTCTTTGCCTATGATAATTAAAGGTCAATAAGTTCATTCACCCAACATTTGGTGTAGGCTTAAGATAAAAAATTTAGGCTTAGCGATATTTAAAACCTGGGAGCATTTTACTGCAGTTGTAAGTACATATATTTTTTATACTACTTTAAATAATAGTTTCATTTTAAAGGTTTCTTTCGATTTTGCATGTAAACATTAAACTTCCGATCTATGAAAAGATATACATATTAAAAAATCTTTAATTGTAAACTTACTAACAACAATACGCTTTTTCAACAACTGATCTCGCCGTGAGAGAAAGTTACTAGATACGAAACTACTTGCAGCATACATAAATAATAATAGCAAACTGATAAGCCTAACCAGGTAATCATAAGCTCTAAATGAAGATATTTACCAAAGAAAAATATGTGTTGTTTTTATCTTTAGTTTTCTTGAGTGTATGTGATCTGTTTCGATAAGCACTTTAATACTATAAATAGAATCAGAACTTACTGTAGTGAGAAATACTGTAATCAACTATACGCCGTGTAATTAAAAAAGAAATATTACAGAAAGCCCCACCAGTATCTATAAACCTTAAAGGACACGTACCTGCACTGTGTTTTCAGCTCAATTATCTGTAAATGTTAAAATATATAACAAGCGGATTACCTCTTATTACTTAAAGTATAGATTCTGTAATTCTTAAATTATTTTGGCAAGAATAGAAACAAAAACATAAAATAACCTACTATCAAAATACTGAACTGCAAATAATTTCATAGTAATATGCATTACAGTAGACATCGTTTCACGTGAATGAACTTAGATTAAGACTACATGATTGGCTCTTGTCTCTATATAGCTCTGTGGTTGAAATGCATTTAAAACTGTTTTTATTCAATGCACAACAACGGTAAATTGTAATTTTGATAATATAACTCAAGGTCAATATAAAATAATGACAACGACATTTTAATCTCAGATTCTTGTTTGTTTGTGTTGAATTTCATGCAAAACTACACGAGGGCTATCTGTGCTAGCCATCCATAATTTAGCAGTGTAAGACTAGAGGGAAGGTAGCTAGACATCACCACCCACCGCCAACTCTTGGGCTACTCTTTTACCAACGAATAATGGGATTGACCGTCACATTATATCGCCCCCCCCTGCTGAAAAGACGAGCACATTTGGTGTGAATGGGATTCGAACCCACAACCTCGGATTACGAGTCGAATGCCTTAACCGCATGGCCATGCCGGGGCCTATCTGATTCTGGTATAAACGTTTGGATATTTGCATAAAAGACAAAAACAAATTCAATTTGACTGAGTAATCATGATAAAACGTAACACGTTTTAAAAACATTTTGTTTTGTTTTTATATAGAGGAATAGTAGGATATTATTAAATGAATTTTGGGCTTGAACATTACTTTAATGATTGCCCCCTAGTAATACAACTGTATGTCTGAAGACTTACAATGTTAGAAACAGGATTTCGATATCCGTGGGGGAAAGAGCACAAGAAAGCCCATTGTGTAGCTTTGCGCTTAACTACCAACAAACAACCTTCACTGATCAATCACAAGGAAGTGACAAATCACAACAACTTGAAATTTCACTGATTTCCAAATCTGCATAGAAACTATGTCACATCATTAGTTTATTAACAAGAATTAAGTTTCTAAATAGTTTGCGAAACAATTTACATATTTTATTGTATATATTGATTGTAAAATATACGAAAGTTAATCAAGTAATGTTAACAAGTATATTTACTTTATTTATGTAAATTATATGCTGACTGCTGTTTACTTACTGAATATAATAATAAGTCGACTACTGTTTACTGGCTAAACATTTAAATAAATTATACGTTGACTGCTGGTTACTGACTGTATATTTACATAAGTAATAAGTTGACTTCTACTTACTAACTGGACATTTACATAAATGATAAGTTGACTATTGTTTGCTGGCTGAACGTTTACATAAATTATATGTTGGCTGCTGGTTACTGACTATATATTTACATAAGCAGCAAGTTGACTTTGTTTACTGACTGAACATTTAGATAAATTGTATAGTGACTGCTGGTTACTGACTGAACATTTACACAAATTATATGTTGGCTGCTGGTTACTGACTGAATATTTACATAAATAATATATTGACTACTCCCAAATGACTGTATATTTACATAAATAATATGTTAACTGCTGGTTTCTGTTCGAACTATGAGATGAGTAAGTTAAGTAGTTTTCTGCTGTTCTCTGGTTGAGCATCTACTGACTCAAAATGTATTTATATAACTGAATATTTTGATAAATACTTACTGATGTTTATTGACTGTTATGCAGAAGTTTAAGGTTTGATTCCTAACTTAGTATTTCACTAAGTTCTTAAACTTGTTTTTTAATCTGTTAGAATTTTTTAACGCCAGGTTTTAAATTATTGTACTTCGAAACTACAAAAAATACCTATAAAATTTTTCATAGACTGGCAGTAAGGTTTATACTATTTTGATTAAACTCTTAAAGAACAGTTCAAAAGAATAAAGTCTAGTTCACGTCGGTCCGAGAACGAACAAACATGGCAGGAATTTTCTAATAAAAGTCAAAAAATTGTGGACAATTATTGTAATACGTGATAGCAGGAGTGGCATATGTAAATTAAACTGTCACCTCGTGCGGTTTGAAGTGTAATAACAAAAACTACAAACTTGTTCCATCAACGGAGTGCCATCTATATTTATTATTAATATATTTGAGATCTGTAAGAGAAAATGCTAGGCGAAGCAGGAATTTAAAATGACAACTGTAAGTTTTACTAGTATTCTTGAAGCTTGTTTACATGAACTTGTGTTGTAGATGCATTTGAACAATCTGTAAATTTGATGTACGTGTTTGCTGTTTACACAAGTATGTAAATATTTCACCATAAAAGTTCAACGTCAGTGATTTTGTAATTCAAGCATGAAGAAGAAATGTTATCTTTGATAGAAAAAGTACACACTATTCAAGTGGCTCAGCGGTAAGTCTGTAGGATTGTAACGCTAACAACCAGGTTTCCTTACCCGTGGTAGGCAAAAAAAACAACAACAGCCAATTGTATAACTTTGCCTTTAACAATGATTAAACATCTCGCTTACTTGTGATAAAGCCTATATTCCTGTGTTTAGAAACCAACAGTTTTACAATAGGATAAAATAGAAGCTTAGTTTGTTTTGAATTTTGCGCAAAACTACACGAGGGCTATCTGCGCTAGCCATCTCTAATTTAGCAGTGTGAGACTAGAGGAAAGGAAGCTAGTCACCACTACTCACCGCCAACTTTTGGGCTACTCTTTTACCAACGTATAGTGGGATTGATCGTAAAATTATAACGCCCCCACGGCTGAAAGGGCGAGTGTGTTTGGTGTGATGGGGATTCAAACCAGCGACCCTCGGATTACGAGTCGAGTGCCTTAACCACGGCCATGCCGGGCCCGAAACAGAAGCAGAAATTAAAGAGACGAAACTTTAACGTGAATATTCGTTGTGTTTTTTTTTAGTAGCGAAATTTAAAGTAAATCAACATTTTTAGTAATACTGTTCACAATAAATATAAACCTTTCATACACGGGTTATTAACTAGTAGTAATGATTTGTGTTGTCTCAGTTCTTAGTACCGTATTAATTGCCTCGTACGCTGAAGATCTGATATAGAAAGTCAAGACACACAGCAGAGTGTCATGGTTAAAACAACCTGTAGGACACTATGGAGGGATTGTTCAGCGATATTCCAGTTTCTCTATTTCTTGCTATGGTAATCCAGTCTATCACATATTTTCTATTGATGTGCTCTAAAAGATCTAGGCCCGGTATGGCCAAGCGTGTTAAGGCGTGCGACTCGTAATTTGAGGGTCGCGGGTTCGCATCTCCGTCGCGCCCAACGTGCTCGCCCTTTCAGCCGTGGGGACGTTATTATGTTACGGTCAATCCCACTATTCGTTGTTAAAAGAGTAGCCCAAGGGTTGGCGGTGGGTGGTGATGACTAGCTGGCTTCCCTCTAGTCTTACACTACTAAATTAGGGACGGCTAGCACAGATAGATCTCGAGTAGCTTTGTGCGAAATTCAAAAGAAACAAACGAAAAGATCTTTACCCCACGTACTGAATTACAGGTAATCCATTAGTCTTAAACTGCTGGATTACAGGTAATCCATTAATCTTAAACTATATATAAACCAGATATATAAAATTTCCAAATTTGATTGAATATTCTTTTTCTTTGTGCGAAAAGTTTCATTTGACAGAAGAACGTATTTAATTTTCATAGATTTTTTTTTTAATTTAGTTCACTTAAATATCGTTACATTCTACAATTAGGTGTCATATTTGGTCTAAACGTAAGCCACGTGCCCAAAGGTATTCAACATAAACTGCTCACTTTTGACCAAAATGTTTGCCTACGCCAAGTGGCACGTGAACTATCGGTCTCAACTCTATACTCAGCTTCACCAAAGTGTGAAAGTGCACCGAGTTTAGTTGTTGTTGTTTTTTGTCATTCGGATTAAAGACGGCAGATTTAGAAAGCAAAACTATAACCTTAAAGGACTTGTAGATACATATGTATTTGTTAGGCCAAGCAAAATGAATTAGCGCTTTCTAGCCCATGTTTTCCGAAGAATCACATGGGTTGACGGTTATTATTGATTATTAAATACCGATTTTTAAATATGAATTTTCTATATTTTATGAAAGGTTTCTGATTAAAACGTTTAGCGTCACATTGTATTAGCGTAAGTAATGATGCTTGTTAAGGCCGTACCGAGTGCATGTGGGTGATGACAAAAAGCAGTTAATACAGTTTCCACAGCGTTACTGTAAGGGAAGTTATTAACACTGTTTCAGACAGGAAAAGCTGCCACTATATATTTTAAATAATTTAATTGGTTCTATAAAGTACTAGGGCTAAGATCCTAAAACTAATGTGGGTTGCTACCGAGTGTCACGTTTTTACTTGTTTGGTTTGTCGATGTGTATCAACAATAAGTCATAATATTTAATCAGAAACACCTAGGTGTGAAAAACGTGCGGTCATACTGGTAGCAGCTACACATATAGCATTAATAAAAAAATACAATAAATGTTCAGTCATTTGTTAGCTAAGCTACGTAATTTGTTTTACTAACCATTATACCCAAAATTCCTTTAAGTCGAACGCTGAACGCTTGTTTTTTAGCCTAACCTTTTTTCACACCTAAAGTGTTTTGATTAGATACCTCGCAGCAAGAAGTCAATATCCAGGGTCTTAGTAGGATCAATGATGGCTGACGTCATTCAAATCTGAAAATAAAATATGTTATCACATATCGATTTTGAAGGTATTTGGTATATATTGTATGCCAGTGTGTTTCTTAGACCCAGAATTATAGTAAGCAACATAGTTTCACTGCATGAGCGACGTCTCGGTGAGTCTTGTGAAGGTTTGAAAGTTTAACGAAGATAAAGGGTACAGTAGTGTTTGTAATCGGTAAGAACGTTTCTTGAAAAGTTTCTTTCAACCAGATAATGGTTTGGTTGGTGTTAAACACGAAGCTACACAGTGATCTATCTGCGCTGTCCGTATCGAGACAAAGGTATTCGCGTTTAAGACTAAACAGTTACCGTTAAGCCTCTAGGATATAAGGGGAATTAGATAATGCACGAATACCAAATATCATGGTGTGCAACATTTAAATTGGCCAATCATCGTCGTATAGTTGACATTTAACGTGATATTACCTCACTATAAGACTGGTGATAATTATTATTACTTCCTTCTTTACTAACACTGTAAGAAATTCCATTAAGAACAGTGTATAATATTTCTACCACATATTTTATGTGCTATCTCGACGCTGTTAACCAGGTCCTCTGCTGAATAACAGACCATCATAAAGCAGTTGAATCAGAACAACCACGATTATGCAATAAATGATCAGTAAGAAAACAATGGAGTTTTCCTAAAATATTATCCATCCAACATCCTTTTCGATGGTGGAAAACACTAATGTAAAAATTAATGTAATGACCACCACAGTCTCGAGACTAAAGTGTTTTTTTTTATCTCGCCAGGTTTGAGTTGTTGCAATTCATAACTTGATAACCCGTGTTTGAGTTCTGATATTTTTCCTCCTTTAAAAAGGATCAGAAACATAACATTAATTAATATCTCTAAAGAAAACTGCAGCTAAAATAAACAACTTTAATGAAGAAAAAAAAAAAAGCACTTCTGTAGCTCACCTGTTTCTTCAAAGAAAGCCTGCGGGTGCCAGTATGTAGAACTATTTCTTACTTAGACTTGACTTTACAATATGCTAAAGGTAAATCCTTACTGCATTATTCGATCGAACTAACACATTTCTATGTTTGACAATGTGTACACTAATTTAAATTTCATAGGACGTTTCGCAGCATCAATATTTGTCTGCCTCGTGTTTGTGAGAATTCAATAACTCACCTGAAATGTTTCGTAGGCCTTTAGTGTTTAATTAAGTCTCTGCAAACTATATTTCAATAAAGCAATTTGCCAGAGCCACGACTCTGGAATAATCAAATCTCCGGCCTGAAGGAGATGTTCTCATACTGTTTAAGACGGGCTGATTAAACTGTAAATGGAATTGGAATTCATTTAGAATAGCTTAAGTTGTTAGACTAGCTGACGCAAAACAAAAGGGGCTGTTTTCATTCCAGCCTAGCAATAGAAGCGTGAGAGATATGTTTTGGTATTTTACAGTGTATCGTGGAATAAAGTCTCATGATTTATTCATATGTTTGATATATCTTTTATTATAAACGTTTCTTTTTTAATACATTTTAAATGAGAATAAGAATCCCATCAACATCACAGAGAACGTAATTCAAGTAACGGATTTTATTTGTTTTAGCGCATACCGAAATTAGGCTATCTACTGTGACGGTCGCAGAGAATCAAACCCCTGATTTTAACACTGTAATTCCGTAAATTGATCTCTGGCCCACTGGGAAACCGAAAGCAACGGACAGAGTGAATCAGCGAATTATATTAATTTCAAATATGTCACATTCTTTACGGTTAGTATCCACAATTCAAAATAATTTTTCGATATACCATAAGATAAATAAACTAAATAACACAACAAACACCTCTAAAAATGTCAAAATTCAAATGCACGATTTTTTTATTTACGTACGTAAGTTACCGGTTTACTTTTCACATAATTCGAGAAAATATGAAGTTTTTTCTTTGTTATTCCTTCTAGAGAGAAAAAAGAACACTTCCTGAAACGTTTCATTGTTATTATAAAGATCTTTGTTTATCAATATTAAATATATGATTACTTGATTTGCTTGTTTTTCTATTTAAATATAACTTAATAACAATCATTCTAAAAACGTTCCATATTACAGGGCTGGTATGACCTGGTGGTTAGGGCATTCAATTCCCAGGTCGCGGGTTCGAATCCTGTTACTAAACATACTCGACCTTTCAGTCGTGGAGTGCGTCATCATGTGATTGTTAATTCAACTATTGGTTGGTTAGTTGACGGTTAGTGGTGTTGACTAACTGCCGCCCTCTAGTGTGGGGTAGGCACCCCTAGAGGAGGTTTGTGGGAAATTAAAAAAAACCCATCAAAAACACAATACTGTAACGTTACGTTAAAATATCGAGTTTTCATTAGACGATCAGTTGTTACTTTTCTACGTCTGTTCCATAAATAATAATCTATTATTCAGACGAGCGAATAGTTCAAAAACATGTGCAACAGAAAAAATGATTATTTAACTTTCTTTATTTTAGGATATTTGTTTTTAAACAGGAAGTGAAAAACGTGAAAGAGTAAACAGAGAAACAGTTTTCTTTTTTTCAAGCAAATACAAGTAAAAATAATTTTTATTTTGAGATACATTTTCACCAGACTCGTTCTGGGGAACTAAGTTTCCGTCACAAATCCTGAATTAGAACGAACTAAAGACTTGAAAGGAACATCCTCACAACTGTTGTGTTGGTTGATTTGATAATAGATTACAGGTATTCATTTAATTCGCTTTAGTCTTTTTCTTTTCTAAGTTATTTAATTTTGTCTATATAGCGAGGAGTTAGGAAATGGAATATTTGTTTGTGTCATTTTGTTATTTAGCACAAAGCTACATAATGTACCATAGCCTGTTATGAGTATAGAAACCCGAATTGTAGTGCTGTAATCTCCGGGACTTACCGCTGAGTCACTGAGAGGTTTCTTACATTGTGAACCACGCTTAAAGGAAGAGGTAAGACAATTAGTTTTTAAGAAATCGTTTTAAGAAGGACTTGAAAAATTGTAATATGTTAGTCTTTAGGATATTAAATCAAACTGCGTCGCTTACAGAGTATACTTACAAAAGCTAGACTTTTGGTCTCAATGAAATCGTTTTAACAAATATAATTTTTTCGGTGATGTTTAACCAGATCTTGTGGCTAACGTTACAATGTATTACACTGCTGAAAATGTTACTTTTATGTTGAAGTTCGTATGTCAAAATATCACACAAACGTGGAATGATTTATGTTCTTCTGTAAATTACCTTTCAATACGAGTCCCAGAATTACTGGAACTCTACGTTTTGGTGGTAAATAACTGTTACGTATTATAATTTATCACGTACGAGCTTCCAGTTTATTACGTTACGTATTACAATATATCTTAGTCTGAACCTGGATTACATTGTAATTTGGATTCAGACGTTAATTAAATGTCGATATGTATTAAAGTTATGATATTTGCCAACACATTTAATACACACAATGTTCTTTCTTAATACGAATATATTTTAATACACAAACAATACCACAGTTTATAATAACGGTTATTACAACTAGTTATTACAAATAATAATTTATATACAAAAGATTTACAAACAATATTGAGTGTTCTATGTGGTTTAGAACTCAATATTTTATCGACGGTTTACGATGAGTGAATTAACTCTGAGTTGATACAGATGCATTACTCTTAAAGGGAAGCTAGCTAGCTCTTTGCTGATCACACGTGATTTTTTTCACAGCTAAAGTATATAATGTATTTGTAGAAATACTAGCTTCCAATGTTAATTCGCTGAAGTTAAATGGTTTGTAATAGTCAAAATCTGTAAACGTTTCTGGCAAAATATTTGTAGTTTTCAGATTAATAAGCGTTAATCACAGTTATAGATTTCGAGCTTTATAAAATACCAACTGTAGCAAACCAAATATAATATATATACTCTAACTTGACGCGTCGGGTTATAAGCGTTGTAGAAATTTCAGTTGTCCCAATAATATGCTAGTACTTTCATAAACTATACAATAATGGCCCATCATGGTCAGGTAGGTTAAGGCCTTCGACTCGTAATCCGATGATCGCGGATTCGAATCCCCGTCGCACCAAACATGCTCACCCTTTCAGTCATGGGGGCGCTATAATGTCTAGTCAATCCCACTATTCGTTGGTAAAAGAGTTATCCAAGAGTTGGCAGTGGGTGGGGATGATAAGCTGCCTTCCCTCTAGTCTTACACTGCTAAATACAGGTAGCCCTCCTGTAGCTGTGGGCGAAATTTAAAAACAAACAATCATACAATATTGATTCATACACTCGAGAATCTTCCACAAATTTTGTGAATAAAGAAGAATTTCGCAATACACATTCAACAGTATAAGTTATATGCATTTTAATATAAATTTAACTCACACAAAAGTGGATATTACAATAAATATTTAATAGTAAATCCGTAACAATATCATGTCTTCTTCATCAAATATATTTAGTATTTTATGAAACATTCATAGAACAAATATGTCTGCCTAATTTCAAAATAAAGAATTAAAAACACATTTTACGCTTTTTGGCACTTTTCTTTACATATGGGTGCACTTCTATTCATCGGTTTTGGTTTTGTTTTTAGGAATGTTCTTATAGATTCATTTTAAAATAAATCATAACAGTTCTCACGTCTCTCAAAAGCTATGTTTCCAAACCTTCAGTAAGCCAGAACATTATGTGTTCAGTTGTGTTTCTGCAGCTTTTGTTTCTTTAAAGAAAAGTTGTATTGATCGATGTTAGCCTCTTATAAACAACTTAGACACTGATTTAAAGTAAGGATAAAAACAAATTTGAAACAGAAGCTCTCTCTGTTGATAAATGACAATAAGCTGAGCTTTACTGATTTAAAGGAAGGATAAAAATAAATGTCGAACAGAAGCTCTCTCTGTTGATAAATGACAATAAGCTGAGCTTTACTGATTTAAAGGAAGGATAAAAATAAATGTCGAACAGAAGCTCGCTCTGTTGATAAATGACAATAAGCTAAGCTTTACTGATTTAAAGGAAGGATAAAAATAAATGTCGAACAGAAGCTCTCTCTGTTGATAAATGACAATAAGCTGAGCTTTACCTATTTAAAGGAAGGTTAAAAATAAATGTCGAACAGAAGCTCTCTCTGTTGATAAATGACAATAAGCTAAGCTTTACTGATTTAAAGGAAGGATAAAAATAAATGTCGAACAGAAGCTCTCTCTGTTGATAAATGACAATAAGCTGAGCTTTACTGATTTAAAGGAAGGATAAAAATAAATGTCGAACAGAAGCTCTCTCTGTTGATAAATGACAATAAGCTGAGCTTTACTGATTTAAAGGAAGGATAAAAATAAATGTCGAACAGAAGCTCGCTCTGTTGATAAATGACAATAAGCTAAGCTTTACTGATTTAAAGGAAGGATAAAAATAAATGTCGAACAGAAGCTCTCTGTTGATAAATGACAATAAGCTGAGCTTTACTGATTTAAAGGAAGGATAAAAATAAATGTCGAACAGAAGCTCTCTGTTGATAAATGACAATAAGCTAAGCTTTACTGATTTAAAGGAAGGATAAAAATAAATGTCGAACAGAAGCTCTCTCTGTTGATAACTGACAATAAGCTGAGCTTTACTGATTTAAAGGAAGGATAAAAATAAATGTCGAACAAAAGCACTCTCTGTTGATAAATGACAATAAGCTGAGCTTTACTGATTTAAAGGAAGGATAAAAATAAATGTCGAACAGAAGCTCTCTCTGTTGATAAATGACAATAAGCTGAGCTTTACTGATTTAAAGGAAGGATAAAAATAAATGTCGAACAGAAGCTCTCTCTGTTGATAAATGACAATAAGCTAAGCTTTACTGATTTAAAGGAAGGATAAAAATAAATGTCGAACAGAAGCTCTCTCTGTTGATAAATGACAATAAGCTGAGCTTTACTGATTTAAAGGAAGGATAAAAATAAATGTCGAACAGAAGCTCTCTGTTGATAAATGACAATAAGCTGAGCTTTACTGATTTAAAGGAAGGATAAAAATAAATGTCGAACAGAAGCTCTCTGTTGATAACTGACAATAAGCTGAGCTTTACTGATTTAAAGGAAGGATAAAAATAAATGTCGAACAAAAGCACTCTCTGTTGATAAATGACAATAAGCTGAGCTTTACTGATTTAAAGGAAGGATAAAAATAAATGTCGAACAGAAGCTCTCTCTGTTGATAAATGACAATAAGCTGAGCTTTACTGATTTAAAGGAAGGATAAAATAAATGTCGAACAGAAGCTCTCTCTGTTGATAAATGACAATAAGCTAAGCTTTACTGATTTAAAGGAAGGATAAAAATAAATGTCGAACAGAAGCTCTCTCTGTTGATAACTGACAATAAGCTGAGCTTTACTGATTTAAAGGAAGGATAAAAATAAATGTCGAACAAAAGCACTCTCTGTTGATAAATGACAATAAGCTGAGCTTTACTGATTTAAAGGAAGGATAAAAATAAATGTCGAACAGAAGCTCTCTCTGTTGATAAATGACAATAAGCTGAGCTTTACTGATTTAAAGGAAGGATAAAAATAAATGTCGAACAGAAGCTCTCTGTTGATAAATGACAATAAGCTGAGCTTTACTGATTTAAAGGAAGGATAAAAATAAATGTCGAACAGAAGCTCTCTGTTGATAAATGACAATAAGCTGAGCTTTACTGATTTAAAGGAAGGATAAAAATAAATGTCGAACAAAAGCACTCTCTGTTGATAAATGACAATAAGCTGAGCTTTACCTATTTAAAGGAAGGTTAAAAATAAATGTCGAACAGAAGCTCTCTCTGTTGATAAATGACAATAAGCTGAGCTTTACTGATTTAAAGGAAGGATAAAAATAAATGTCGAACAGAAGCTCTCTCTGTTGATAAATGACAATAAGCTGAGCTTTACTAATTTAAAGGAAGGATAAAAATAAATGTCGAACAGAAGCTCTCTCTGTTGATAAATGACAATAAGCTGAGCTTTACTAATTTAAAGGAAGGATAAAAATAAATGTCGAACAGAAGCTCTCTCTGTTGATAAATGACAATAAGCTGAGCTTTACTGATTTAAAGGAAGGATAAAAATAAATGTCGAACAGAAGCTCTCTCTGTTGATAAATGACAATAAGCTGAGCTTTACTGATTTAAAGGAAGGATAAAAATAAATGTCGAACAGAAGCTCTCTCTGTTGATAAATGACAATAAGCTGAGCTTTACTGATTTAAAGGAAGGATAAAATAAATGTCGAACAGAAGCTCTCTGTTGATAAATGACAATAAGCTGAGCTTTACTGATTCAAAGGAAGGATAAAATAAATGTCGAACAGAAGCTCTCTCTGTTGATAAATGACAATAAGCTGAGCTTTACTGATTTAAAGGAAGGATAAAAATAAATGTCGAACAGAAGCTCTCTGTTGATAAATGACAATAAGCTGAGCTTTACTAATTTAAAGGAAGGATAAAAATAAATGTCGAACAGAAGCTCTCTCTGTTGATAAATGACAATAAGCTGAGCTTTACTAATTTAAAGGAAGGATAAAAATAAATGTCGAACAGAAGCTCTCTCTGTTGATAAATGACAATAAGCTGAGCTTTACTGATTTAAAGGAAGGATAAAAATAAATGTCGAACAGAAGCTCTCTCTGTTGATAAATGACAATAAGCTGAGCTTTACTAATTTAAAGGAAGGATAAAAATAAATGTCGAACAGAAGCTCTCTCTGTTGATAAATGACAATAAGCTGAGCTTTACTGATTTAAAGGAAGGATAAAAATAAATGTCGAACAGAAGCTCTCTCTCCGTGATGACGAGAAACCAACTTATAGGGAAAAATATATATTTAAAAACGGCTGGTATGGATAGAGAAGATTATTATGCAAAAGAGCGTTAAAGAGGGGACAAACATAAAGTTTTGTGTGTGCGAATATTAATCTTCATTTCGGTAAATAAATTTAAACAAAGATTAGTTTGTTTTGAATTTCGCGCAAAGCTACAACAGGGTTATCTGCGCTAGCTGTCCCTAATTTAACAGTGTAAGACTAGAGGGAAGGCAGCTAGTCATCACGTCCCACCGTCAACTCTTGGGCTACTCTTTTACAAACGAATAGTGGAATTGACCGTCACTTTATAACGCCCCCACGGCTGAAAGGGCGAGCATGTTTAGTGCGACGGGGAATCGAACCCGCGACCCTCAAATTACGATTCGAACGCCTTAACCCACCTGGCTATGCCAGACCTTAAACAAAGAAAAAAGAAATTATCTTAGGCTGAACACGTGGTTTTTACTTTTATGGCCCTGAAATTTTCTCATCTGTTTGTTTTTGAAGTTACGCGTAAAGCTACACAATGGGGTATCTGTGCTCTCTTCCCCTCGGGTGTCGGAACCCAGTTTCTAGCGTTGTAAGTTCGCAGACGTAGGAGAGGGAATTATTTAAGTACATTTTATGAAGTGATTTTATAATTAGAACAGAGAAATAAATAGCTGAGATGAATATTGCCAACTGTTCAGTAAATCTGCAACTCACTGAGAATTTTAAATACGAAATGAATTTCATGAAAGAATCTTCGAAATGTATACATGTCATAGGAATAGGTTGAAAATAAGCTCTAGAGACATATTTTAGGATTTCTTAAGCCAATCAAATATACGTGTTTTAATATATATATATATATGGTACTACCATAAGTGTGTTATACCATAAGTATTTTTTGTTATAGCAAAGCCACATCAGGCTACCTGCTGAGTCTACCGAGAGGAATCGAACGCTGCATTTTAGCGTTGGAAATCCGTAGACTTACCACTATACCGGCGAGTAACATTACCATAGGAAATTTCGTATAAAAATATTTTATATAATATTATAATATGCAATATTTTTAAAGCTGTTGAAAAGGTCACCAAGCAAAGAAAAAACTTGCTCATTGGTGGTTTAAATGTTAGGTAAATATAAAGGCAGAATTAAAAATATAGTTAACGGGCTTAGTGGGCCCAGACTGTTAACCCAATTGTTCCTGGTTGGGTCCAACTGCCAAAGTAACTGGTTTCGCAGTGTGTGGGGGATCGGAGTGCTATAAAACCTTAAGAGACAGTTGATATTGTTTGGTTAAACAATAAGTTTCAGTGGTTGGCGGTGGGTGCTGTGAAGTAACAGACTTTTCTCTGGACTACAACCTTAAAATTAGAACCAACTATACGTAGAAAGTTCTTCAGTTTGCTTTGTTTTGTTTGTTTTTTGAAGTTCGCAGAAAGCTACTCGAGGGCTATCTGTGCTAGCCGTCCCTAATTTATCAGTGTAAGACTAGAGGGAAGGCAGCTAGTCATGACCACCCACCGCCAACTCTTGGGCTACTCTTTTACCAACGAATAGTGAGATTCACCGTCACATTATAACGCCCCCACGGCTGAAAGGGCGAGCACGTTTGGCGCGACGGGGATGCGAACGTGCGACTCTCAGATTACGAGTCGCACGCCTTAACACGCTTGGCCATGCCGGGCCCAAGCTCTTAAGTAAGGTATACAATATTGTTTATTATTATTTTCATTAATAACATTGGTTATTTTATATATCGAATGTGATTTTATTGTTATCATTGTTTTGCGTTGTTAATTTAATACATGTACTTAAGCCTACATTTCCTGAGCTTGCTGAACATCATGAGATATTATTGGAATTACGCCCGAAAATATGGTTAATAGTGAAAATACCCGACTGAAAAAGCAATGAATTCTAATATTTATAACTATAAACGTAATAAAAGTACCTTTAATTTATTATACGATTGTCAGGTTGAATGATTTTCAGTTTCGTTCCTGGTAGAGAGCTTGTCTGATGGCAAGTTAATATTTGTGATTTTGCACGTTAATTTTAAAATAGCACGTGGGTTTGTTTGAATTGCTCAAGTGGGAAAGGGTGGAATTTCAAGAAATAATAAAAGACATTTCTAATCAAGAAAGGTATGTGTATTTAAATAATAATTATAATTCTGAGTAAACGAGGTCATGTTTTTAACCTGAAAAATATTTAATAACGAATACTCACAGATGATACAACTATGTCCTTTCATTTACGCAATTCAAATCACATTTTAAAATATGAATTTCAGTGCAATGCGTACAGAAGCTTTGTTTAAAAGATGAAGTAATAATACTGTTCATTACATGTTGTCCATTATTTACAGAATTGGATAAATTATTCAACAGGAATATTATTGTAGTATTTATAGCTTCTAAAGTTTAATGAGTATAAATAAATAGAATATTTTAAAAAGTTAAATACGTGCAATATTTTAAATATAAAAACATATTTTCATTGAAGATTGTGGGTACTTGACCTATTGTTTGGCCTGCCATGGCCAGGTGATTAAGGTGCTCGATTCATAATTTGAAGATCATGGGGTTGAATCCTCGTCATACCAAATATACTTGCCCTTCTATCCGTGGGGCATATAAAATTACATTAAAATCCATTATTGTTAGTAAAAGAGTATCCCAAGAATTGGCAGTAAATGGTGATGACTAGTGACCGTTAACGCAGAAAACCCTCGTGATATTCAACAACAAATCAAAAACTGTTTCTTTTTCTGTTTGATAACTTTGTTTTCTAGTTACCTATCAGTTTTCAACAAGCTGGTCTACCAATTATTTTTGATTTCCCTCGGCTTCTCGGTGATTCAGAGGCAAGAATAACGACTGAACAATGCTGAAACATGAGTTTCAGGTCCTCACAGTGGACAGAATGTACATAGACCATTGTGTATGTATGTATGTTTTGTGAATAGGAAAGCCACTTCGGGCTATCTGCTGAGTCCACCGAGGGGTATCAAACCCCTGAATTTAGCGTTTTAAATATGTAGATTTACCGCTGTACCAGCAGGAGGTTGTTTCTTTGTTTTTAAGTTTCGCGTAAAGCTACTCAAGGGCTATCTGCGCGAGCCATCCCTAATATAGCAGTGTAAGACTAGAGGGAAGGCAGCTAGTCATCGCTATTCACCGTCAACTCTTGGACTACTCTTTTAACAAAGAATAGTGGGATTAACCGTAACATTATTACGTCCCCACGGCTGAACGGGCGAGCATGTTTGGTGCGACGGAGATCCGAACCCGCGATCCTCGGATTACGAATCGAACGCCTTAACCCACCTGGCCATGCTGGACCAGTACCAGCGGAGGACCCCTTTGTGTAGCTATACGTTAAGAAAACAAAACAATCGAGTTCTCTGGTGGCTAAATAGTTGTTTTTTGGTTTTTGAAGTTCGCGCAAAGCTACTCGAGGGCTATCTGCGCTAGCCGTCCCTAATTTAGCAGTGTAAGACGAGAGGCAAAGCAGATAGTTATCACCACCCACCGCCAACTCTTGGGCTACTCTTTTATCAACGAATAGTGAGATTCGCCGTCACATTATAACGCCCCCACCGCTGAAAGGGGGAACATGTTTGGCGGGCGCGAACCCGCGACCCTCGAATTACGAGTCGAGCGCATTACGCGCTTGGCCATGCCGGGCCTAGACTGAATAATTGACGGAGTGGTTATAAGGCTATATTTTGGAGCTCTCTCACTGCGGTGGCCAAAGAGGATATAGTCTATAATGCAGCTTTACCCTTAAACTCCAATCAGGAAAGCTGAAAGCTGTTTACTTGTTTAATACAATATTTAAAAAATAAAGAAACAATTTCAGTTTATTTTCCTCGATAAGTAAATGTTAGTGATACAAAATTAATTCCGTTTTGTTTAGAGGGTTGAAGAACTTACAAAGAGTAATTGGTTATTTTGATAATGAATATGGTCACACCAAATCTCACCATTGAATGGACCCTGAGATACATCATTTTCTTCATACCTGCCGTCAGTTCAAGCCGTCAAGGAAATTGGATTCATTGTAATGAAAATGGTAATTATAGTGAGCTGTTCTGCCAGAACTAATTCACAATTACTTAACTGTGTTAATTAAACTAAAATGAAAAGTTAATTACTAAATTTTATATTATACCAAACTAAAACGGGTGAAACCTGTATGATACTAAGTTATTGTTATTGTGTGCAGTGAAACATAAAAGGTAGACACTACGCTGTCTGTTCTGTGCTCACTGTGTGTAGTTAAGCATTAAGCTGAACACTGTATTACCTCTGCTGTGCCCGTTAAGGGTATCGAAACCCGATTTTCATCGTTATAAGCCCACAGACTTACTGCTGAACCGTAAGGAGTTGATATTAAATAAACTGATATGATGATGAATTATGTGCCTAGATGTACGTGTGGGAAGATATACGTATAGATATGTATGATATACTCAGAAGTAGAATGTTCGTTACATTTCGTTCGTTTTCTAATACGGATTTTTGAAATCCCATACGTTCAAACTCGCCAGTCATCGTAATTTCCATCTTTGAGATTTTGCGCTCCGACCTAAAGACATAGCGATTATCAAACTGCTGTTGGCTGAGGAAGAAACTGAAAGACGATAAAAACCGTTCTATACGTTTCGGACAAAACGATATATCAAGAGGTAGATAATTATATGACTTTCGGCTTTCCTGTTGTTAAAACTCCCGTCGTACCCCTGGCGAGAGATTTTGGAAAAAGAATCAGAATATGTTAGGGTAGATTATATTATAGCCTTCTTGATGAGGAACTTGAAGATGGACTCTTTTTCTTCAAACATCTTTATTAGGAAACTTCATCTTTTGTTGGTTCATAGCCAATGGTAAGGTTTCTAACTAATTTACCTATTACTATTTATAGAACTTTATTACGACGTCTATAATTAAGTAGCACTAACTTCAGGGTTTTATTAATCTGTGTATTAGATGAAAATAGTTTTATTAACCATTTTAGTACATTGTATTCCAGACCGAAACTGCATCAGACATTCTATGTAGTCAGTTCTTAGTATCAATGTGATCGTCACCATTTGTATTCTAGATCGAGGGCTATCTGTGCTAGCCGTTCCTAATTTAGCAGTGTAAGACTAGAGTGTAGACAGATAGTCATCACAACCCACCACCCCCTCTGTGGTTACTCCTTTACCAACGAATAGTGGGATTGATTGTTACTTTATAACGCCCCCACGGATGAAAAGACGAGCATTGTTGGTATAACGGGGGCTTGAACCCGCGACCCTCAGATTACAAGTCGATTACCCTAACTACCTGGCCATGCCGGGCTGCTAGTTTCAGTGTGATCGAAATAGCACTATTTTCTGACGAAGCGCATATTCACGATATAATGTGCTGGTCAGTGCTGTTTGTGAGAAAATTCGGATCACATGAAAAAAAAATACAGTGTTAAGAATTCTCATTCTTAAAGTGTTAACAATCAAAATATCGAGTAAAAGCAGTATCTTCAAACATCACATGATTAAATTTCAAAATATTTAATCAGTGAAGAAGAAAGGAATAGCTTTGTTTCTGCTTCGAATTCCTTAAAACCTTATAATTACAGCAGTTTAGATGTAATATCTACAAGGATTATTAGATGCTTTCTGCTGAATATCTTATTATCTGCATATCAAATTACAAACTTTCACATAATCCGTGAAGTAAGCTTCCCCTCAGAACATCTTTTGGAAGAATGATCAGTGAACTAAAATAACTTCAACAATCGCTTGAAAATAAAGGATAGCGACAAAGTATTTCCAGAACCAACAAGTGATTGGTAGAAAACCAGTGGTTCCGGGCATTCATTGTACAGAATACCGTATGTTTGCTTTATGGATCTTAGGAAAGATCGGAATAAAAGTTTCGTTCGTTTATTTTATAAAAGGTAGAATTAGAGATTACTACACCACTTTTTAATTATTTAACTTCCATATAAAACAAAACCGTTTTAGATTAAAAAGTTAAACGCTCAAAATAAGAAAAGAAAAAAACACCTGGATATACGAAGGCAAAAACATTAATGGAATATTAGATTCCTCGACTGGCTACGCTCAAGTTTATCCTATTATTTTGCTAAACTAGCGGATTTAAGGTTGTAATAGAATGAAGTTTTTGTCTGTGAATGTCTCTTGGTGGGACAGCGGTAAGTCTATGGATTTACAATGCTAAAATTAAAAGTTTGATTCCTCTCGGTGGACACAGCAGATAGCCGATATGGTTTTGCTATAAAAAATATAACATGAACTTGTCTGTGAAAGCAGGTTTGAATTGCGTTCCAGGTGTGTTTAGAATTAGAAACAGATTCATTATGGATATTAATATCATACAATAGTCAATTGAAAACTACAGTTGTTGTTTGCGTCAGTGTGCTTGTCCTTAGAGGTTTATTGACAAGTCTTAGGGTTTATTAAGTAAACAAATGACTTTCCATATTTGATGTGGAAAGACTAAACATAACTCATTATGTAGTTTTTTTGATAACCAGCAAAGAAACCTGTATCAGTTCTCTGTTATCTGGTTATACGTTTGGAAACATAGTCTAATCGTCGGTAGCTTGTATAAATTGCAACTCTGATGGGCAGGCGTTTAGGCTAGTCGTTGGAGCTTCGAATTTTACCATCATTCACACTTATGTATTTAAATAAGTATACAGTCGCGAGTGGAGCACACAAGTCACTAACTTGAGGAGTTTACAATTGGAATAAGGAATAACTCAGAGACGGAGAATACACAAAGCATCAAGCTTTCTAACACTGTCTTAAGAACCAATTACTACACTTACATTAGTTGTTAACTTAATTAATTTCTCAGCAATTTCTAATGATTTCTTCATTATTCTTAAAACTCTTCAATTACTCTATTACTAGAGGTATAACTGGACATGGTCAACTCACTATCCATATTATACATTGAGTTTCTTAATTACATTGATAAACCACGAGATATAGCAACTATAACTTACATCAACGTTGGAGTAGTGAACTGGCTTCTTTAAATATTGGATATCTTCAGCATCTTGAACTTGTCACTTGCTTCACTGTCCTGGAGAACTAAACTAAGACCAACTTCTCAACTGAACTGGGGAGAACAACTGATGTTTAGCTCCAAACATGGATGTTTAACTGGTATTTCCTCACTATCCTCACCAGTTTCCAACATGGATGTTTTACTGATAATTCCTCACTATCCTCACCAGTTTCCAACCTGGATGTTTAACTGATAATTCCTCACTATCCTCACCAGTTTCCAACATGGATATTTAACTGATAATTCCTCACTTTCCCCACCAGTTTCCAACATGGATGTTTAACTGATAATTCCTCACTATCCTCACCAGTTTTCAACATGGATGTTTAACTGATAATTCCTTACTATCCTCACTAGTTTCCAACATGGATGTTTAACTGATAATTCCTTACTATCCTCACTAGGTTGAACATGGATGTTTAACTGATATTTCCTCACTATCCTCACCAGTTTTCAACATGGATGTTTAACTGATAATTCCTCACTATCCTCACCAGTTTCCAAAATGGATATTTAACTGACATTTCCTCACTATCCTCACCAGTTTCCAACATGGATGTTTAACTGATAATTCCTCACTATCCTCACCAGTTTTCAAAATGGATATTTAACTGACATTTGCTCACTATCCTCACCAGTTTCCAACATGGATGTTTTACTGATAATTCCTCACTATCCTCACTAGTTTCCAACCTCGATGTTTAATTGATAATTCCTCACTATCCTCACCAGTTTCCAACATGGATGTTTAACTGATAATTCCTCACTTTCCCCACCAGTTTCCAACATGGATGTTTAACTCATAATTCCTCACTATCCTCACCAGTTTTCAACATGGATGTTTAACTGATAATTCCTCACTATCCTCACCAGTTTCTAGCATGGATGTTTAACTGATAATTCCTTACTATCCTCACTAGTTTCCAACATGGATGTTTAACTGATATTTCCTCACTATCCTCACCAGTTTCCAACATGTATGTTTAACTGATAATTCCTCACTATCCTCACCAGTTTTTAAAATGGATATTTAACTGACATTTCCTCACTATCCTCACCAGTTTCCAACATGCATGATTAACTGATAATTCCTCACTATCCTCACCAGTTTCCAAAATGGATATTTAACTGACATTTCCTCACTATCCTCACCAGTTTCCAACATGGATGTTTAACTGATAATTCCTCACTATCCTCACCAGTTTTCAACATGGATGTTTAACTGATAATTCCTCACTATCCTCACCAGTTTCCAACATGGATGTTTAACTGATAATTCCTCACTATCCTCACCAGTTTCTAACATGGATGTTTAACTGATAATTCCTCACTATCCTCAACAGTTATCAAAATGGATATTTAACTGACATTTCCTCACTATTCTCACCAGTTTCCAACATGGATGTTTAACTGATAATTCCTCACTATCCTCACCAGTTTCCAACATGGATGTTTAACTGACATTTCCTCACTATCCTCACCAGTTTCCAACATGGATGTTTAACTGATAATTCCTCACTATCCTCACCAGTTTTTAACATGGATATTTAACTGATAATTCCTCACTATCCTCACCAGTTTTCAAAATCGATATTTAACTGACATTTCCTCACTATCCTCACCAGTTTCCAACATGGATGTTTAACTGATAATTCCTCACTATCCTCACCAGTTTTCAAAATGGATATTTAACTGACATTTCTTCACTATCCTCACCAGTTTCCAACATGGATGTTTAACTGATAATTCCTCACTTTCCTCACCAGTTTCTAACATGGATGTTTAACTGATATTTCCTCACTATCCTCACCAGTTTTCAATATGGATGTTTAATTGATAATTCCTCACTATCCTCACCAGTTTTCAACATGGATGTTTAACTGATAATTCCTTACTATCCTCACCAGTTTCCAACATGGTTGTTTAATGATAATTCCTCACTATCCTCACCAGTTTCCAACATGGATGTTTAACTGATAATTCCTCACTATCCTCACCAGTTTCCAAAATGGATATTTAACTGACATTTCCTCACTATCCTCACCAGTTTCCAACGTGGATGTTTAACTGATAATTCCTTACTATCCTCACCAGTTTCCAACATGGATGTTTAACTGATAATTCCTCACTATCCTCACCAGTTTCCAACATGGATGTTTAACTGATAATTCCTCACTATCCTCACCAGTTTCCAACATGGATGTTTAACTGATAATTCCTCACTATCCTGGCCAGTTTCCAACGTGGATGTTTAACTGATAATTCCTCACTATCCTCACCAGTTTCCAACATGGATGTTTAACTGATAATTCCTTACTATCCTTACCAGTTTCCAACATGGATGTTTAACTGATAATTTCTCACTATCCTCACCAGTTTCCAACGTGGATGTTTAACTGATAATTCCTCACTATCCTCACCAGTTTCCAACATGGATGTTTAACTGATAATTCCTCACTATCCTCACCAGTTTCCAACATGGATGTTTAACTGATAATTTCTCACTATCCTCACCAGTTTCCAACGTGGATGTTTAACTGATAATTCCTCACTATCCTCACAAGTTTCCAACATGGATGTTTAACTCATAATTCCTCACTATCCTCACCAGTTTCCAACATGGATGTTTAACTGATAATTCCTCACTATCCTCACCAGTTTCCAACATGGATGTTTAACTGATAATTCCTCACTATCCTCACCAGTTTCCAACATGAATGTTTAACTGATAATTCCTCACTATTCTCACCAGTTTTCAACATGGATGTTTAACTGATAATTCCTCACTATCCTCACCAGTTTCCAACATGGATGTTTAACTGATAATTCCTCACTATCCTCACCAGTTTCCAACATGGATGTTTAACTGATAATTCCTCACTATCCTCACCAGTTTTTAACATGGATGTTCAACTGATAATTCCTCACTCTTTTCACCAGTTTCCAACGTGGATGTTTAACTAATAATTCCTCACTATCCTCACCAGTTTTCAACATGGATGTTTAACTGATAATTCCTCACTATCCTCACCAGTTTCCAACATGGATGTTTAACTGATAATTCCTTACTATCCTCACCAGTTTCCAACATGGATGTTTAACTGATAATTCTCACTATCCTCACCAGTTTCCAACGTGGATGTTTAACTGATAATTCCTCACTATCTCACCAGTTTCCAACATGGATGTTTAACTGAGAATTCCTCACTATCCTCACCAGTTTCCAACGTGGATGTTTAACTGATAATTCCTCACTATCCTCACCAGTTTCCAACATGGATGTTTAACTGATAATTCCTCACTATCCTCACCAGTTTCCAACATGAATGTTTAACTGATAATTCTCACTCTTTCACCAGTTTCCAACATGGATGTTTAACTGATAATTCTCACTATCCTCACCAGTTTCCAACATGGATGTTTAACTGATAATTCCTCACTATCCTCACCAGTTTCCAACATGAATGTTTAACTGATAATTCCTCACTCTTTTCACCAGTTTCCAACATGGATGTTTAACTGATAATTCCTCACTATCCTCACCAGTTTCCAACATGGATGTTTAACTGATAATTCCTCACAATTCTCACCAGTTTCCAACATGGATGTTTAACTGATAATTCCTCACTATCCTCACCAGTTTCCAACATGAATGTTTAACTGATAATTCCTCATTATCCTCACCAGTTTCCAACATGGATGTTTAACTGATAATTCCTCACTATCCTGACCAGTTTCCAACGTGGATGTTTAACTGATAATTCCTCACTATCCTGACCAGTTTTTAATATGGATGTTTAACTGATAATTCCTCACTATCCTCACCAGTTTCCAACATGGATGTTTAACTGATAATTCCTCACTATCCTCACCAGTTTCCAACGTGGATGTTTAACTGATAATTCCTCACTATCTTCACCAGTTTCCAATATGGATGTTTAACTGATAATTCCTTACTATCCTCACCAGTTTCCAACGTGGATGTTTAACTGATAATTCCTCACTATCCTGACCAGTTTTCAACATGGATGTTTAACTGATAATTCCTCACTATCCTGACCAGTTTCCAACATGGATTTTTAACTGATAATTCCTCACTATCCTGACCAGTTTCCAACGTGGATGTTTAACTGATAATTCCTCACTATCCTCACCAGTTTCCAACATGGATGTTTAACTGATAATTCCTCACTATCCTCACCAGTTTTCAACATGAATGTTTAACTGATAATTCTTCATTATCCTCACCAGTTTCCAACATGGATGTTTAACTGATAATTCCTCACTATCCTGACCAGTTTCCAACGTGGATGCTTAACTGATAATTCCTCACTATCCTCACCAGTTTCCAACATGGATGTTTAACTGATAATTCCTCACTATCCTGACCAGTTTCCAACGTGGATGTTTAACTGATAATTTCTCACTATCCTGACCAGTTTCCAATATGGATGTTTAACTGATAATTCCTTACTATCCTCACCAGTTTCCAACGTGGATGTTTAACTGATAATTCCTCACTATCCTGACCAGTTTCCAACATGGATGTTTAAGTGATAATTCCTCACTATCCTGACCAGTTTCCAAAATCGATATTTAACTGACATTTCCTCACTATCCTCACCAGTTTCCAACATGGATGTTTAACTGATAATTCATCACTATCCTCACCAGTTTTCAAAATGGATATTTAACTGACATTTCTTCACTATCCTCACCAGTTTCCAACATGGATGTTTAACTGATAATTCCTCACTTTCCTCACCAGTTTCTAACATGGATGTTTAACTGATATTTCCTCACTATCCTCACCAGTTTTCAATATGGATGTTTAATTGATAATTCCTCACTATCCTCACCAGTTTTCAACATGGATGTTTAACTGATAATTCCTTACTATCCTCACCAGTTTCCAACATGGTTGTTTAATGATAATTCCTCACTATCCTCACCAGTTTCCAACATGGATGTTTAACTGATAATTCCTCACTATCCTCACCAGTTTCCAAAATGGATATTTAACTCACATTTCCTATCTATCCTCACCAGTTTCCAACGTGGATGTTTAACTGATAATTCCTTACTATCCTCACCAGTTTCCAACATGGATGTTTAACTGATAATTCCTCACTATCCTCACCAGTTTCCAAAATGGATATTTAACTGATAATTCCTCACTATCCTGACCAGTTTCCAACGTGGATGTTTAACTGATAATTCCTCACTATCCTCACCAGTTTCCAACATGGACGTTTAATTGATAATTCCTTACTATCCTCACCAGTTTCCAACATGGATGTTTAACTGATAATTCCTCACTATCCTCACCAGTTTCCAACGTGGATGTTTAACTGATAATTCCTCACTATCCTCACCAGTTTCCAACATGGATGTTTAAGTGATAATTCCTCACTATCCTCACCAGTTTCCAACATGGATGTTTAACTGATAATTTCTCACTATCCTCACCAGTTTCCAACGTGGATGTTTAACTGATAATTCCTCACTATCCTCACCAGTTTCCAACATGGATGTTTAACTGATAATTCCTCACTATCCTCACCAGTTTCCAACATGGATGTTTAACTGATAATTCCTCACTATCCTCACCAGTTTCCAACATGAATGTTTAACTGATAATTCCTCACTATTCTCACCAGTTTTCAACATGGATGTTTAACTGATAATTCCTCACTATCCTCACCAGTTTCCAACATGGATGTTTAACTGATAATTCCTCACTATCCTCACCAGTTTCCAACATGGATGTTTAACTGATAATTCCTCACTATCCTCATCAGTTTTTAACATGGATGTTCAACTGATAATTCCTCACTATCCTCACCAGTTTTCAACGTGGATGTTTAACTGATAATTCCTCACTATCCTCACCAGTTTTCAACATGGATGTTTAACTGATAATTCCTCACTATCCTCACCAGTTTCCAACATGGATGTTTAACTGATAATTCCTCACTATCCTCACCAGTTTCCAACATGGATGTTTAACTGATAATTCCTCACTATCCTGACCAGTTTCCAACGTGGATGTTTAACTGATAATTCCTCACTATCCTGACCAGTTTCCAACATGGATGTTTAACTGATAATTCCTCACTATCCTGACCAGTTTCCAAAATCGATATTTAACTGACATTTCCTCACTATCCTCACCAGTTTCCAACATGGATGTTTAACTGATAATTCCTCACTATCCTCACCAGTTTTCAAAATGGATATTTAACTGACATTTCTTCACTATCCTCACCAGTTTCCAACATGGATGTTTAACTGATAATTCCTCACTTTCCTCACCAGTTTCTAACATGGATGTTTAACTGATATTTCCTCACTATCCTCACCAGTTTTCAATATGGATGTTTAATTGATAATTCCTCACTATCCTCACCAGTTTTCAACATGGATGTTTAACTGATAATTCCTTACTATCCTCACCAGTTTCCAACATGGTTGTTTAATGATAATTCCTCACTATCCTCACCAGTTTCCAACATGGATGTTTAACTGATAATTCCTCACTATCCTCACCAGTTTCCAAAATGGATATTTAACTGACATTTCCTCACTATCCTCACCAGTTTCCAACATGGATGTTTAACTGATAATTCCTTACTATCCTCACCAGTTTCCAACATGGATGTTTAACTGATAATTCCTCACTATCCTCACCAGTTTCCAAAATGGATATTTAACTGACATTTCCTCACTATCCTCACCAGTTTCCAAAATGGATATTTAACTGATAATTCCTCACTATCCTGACCAGTTTCCAACGTGGATGTTTAACTGATAATTCCTCACTATCCTCACCAGTTTCCAACATGGACGTTTAATTGATAATTCCTTACTATCCTCACCAGTTTCCAACATGGATGTTTAACTGATAATTTCTCACTATCCTCACCAGTTTCCAACGTGGATGTTTAACTGCTAATTCCTCACTATCCTCACCAGTTTTCAAAATGGATATTTAACTGACATTTCTTCACTATCCTCACCAGTTTCCAACATGGATGTTTAACTGATAATTCCTCACTTTCCTCACCAGTTTCTAACATGGATGTTTAACTGATATTTCCTCACTATCCTCACCAGTTTTCAATATGGATGTTTAATTGATAATTCCTCACTATCCTCACCAGTTTTCAACATGGATGTTTAACTGATAATTCCTTACTATCCTCACCAGTTTCCAACATGGTTGTTTAATGATAATTCCTCACTATCCTCACCAGTTTCCAACATGGATGTTTAACTGATAATTCCTCACTATCCTCACCAGTTTCCAAAATGGATATTTAACTGACATTTCCTCACTATCCTCACCAGTTTCCAACGTGGATGTTTAACTGATAATTCCTTACTATCCTCACCAGTTTCCAACATGGATGTTTAACTGATAATTCCTCACTATCTCACCAGTTTCCAAAATGGATATTTAACTGACATTTCCTCACTATCCTCACCAGTTTCCAAAATGGATATTTAACTGATAATTCCTCACTATCCTGACCAGTTTCCAACGTGGATGTTTAACTGATAATTCCTCACTATCCTCACCAGTTTCCAACATGGACGTTTAATTGATAATTCCTTACTATCCTCACCAGTTTCCAACATGGATGTTTAACTGATAATTTCTCACTATCCTCACCAGTTTCCAACGTGGATGTTTAACTGCTAATTCCTCACTATCCTCACCAGTTTTTAACATGGATGTTCAACTGATAATTCCTCACTATCCTCACCAGTTTTCAACGTGGATGTTTAACTGATAATTCCTCACTATCCTCACCAGTTTTCAACATGGATGTTTAACTGATAATTCCTCACTATCCTCACCAGTTTCCAACATGGATGTTTAACTGATAATTCCTCACTATCCTCACCAGTTTCCAACATGGATGTTTAACTGATAATTCCTCACTATCCTGACCAGTTTCCAACGTGGATGTTTAACTGATAATTCTCACTCTCCTCACCAGTTTCCAACATGGATGTTTAACTGATAATTCCTCACTATCCTCACCAGTTTCCAACATGGATGTTTAACTGATAATTCCTCACTATCCTGACCAGTTTCCAACGTGGATGTTTAACTGATAATTCCTCACTATCCTCACCAGTTTCCAACATGGATGTTTAACTGATAATTCCTTACTATCCTCACCAGTTTCCAACATGGATGTTTAACTGATAATTTCTCACTATCCTCACCAGTTTCCAACGTGGATGTTTATCTGATAATTCCTCACTATCCTCACCAGTTTCCAACATGGATGTTTAACTGAGAATTCCTCACTATCCTCACCAGTTTCCAACGTGGATGTTTAACTGATAATTCCTCACTATCCTCACCAGTTTCCAACATGGATGTTTAACTGATAATTCCTCACTATCCTCACCAGTTTCCAACATGAATGTTTAACTGATAATTCCTCACTCTTTTCACCAGTTTCCAACATGGATGTTTAACTGATAATTCCTCACTATCCTCACCAGTTTCCAACATGGATGTTTAACTGATAATTCCTCACAATTCTCACTAGTTTCCAACATGGATGTTTAACTGATAATTCCTCACTATTCTCACCAGTTTTCAACATGGATGTTTAACTGATAATTCCTCACTATCCTCACCAGTTTCCAACATGGATGTTTAACTGATAATTCCTCACTATCCTCACCAGTTTCCAACATGGATGTTTAACTGATAATTCCTCACTATCCTCACCAGTTTTTAACATGGATGTTCAACTGATAATTCCTCACTATCCTCACCAGTTTTCAACGTGGATGTTTAACTGATAATTCCTCACTATCCTCACCAGTTTTCAACATGGATGTTTAACTGATAATTCCTCACTATCCTCACCAGTTTCCAACATGGATGTTTAACTGATAATTCCTCACTATCCTCACCAGTTTCCAACATGGATGTTTAACTGATAATTCCTCACTATCCTGACCAGTTTCCAACGTGGATGTTTAACTGATAATTCCTCACTCTCCTCACCAGTTTCCAACATGGATGTTTAACTGATAATTCCTCACTATCCTCACCAGTTTCCAACATGGATGTTTAACTGATAATTCCTCACTATCCTGACCAGTTTCCAACGTGGATGTTTAACTGATAATTCCTCACTATCCTCACCAGTTTCCAACATGGATGTTTAACTGATAATTCCTTACTATCCTCACCAGTTTCCAACATGGATGTTTAACTGATAATTTCTCACTATCCTCACCAGTTTCCAACGTGGATGTTTAACTGATAATTCCTCACTATCCTCACCAGTTTCCAACATGGATGTTTAACTGAGAATTCCTCACTATCCTCACCAGTTTCCAACGTGGATGTTTAACTGATAATTCCTCACTATCCTCACCAGTTTCCAACATGGATGTTTAACTGATAATTCCTCACTATCCTCACCAGTTTCCAACATGAATGTTTAACTGATAATTCCTCACTCTTTTCACCAGTTTCCAACATGGATGTTTAACTGATAATTCCTCACTATCCTCACCAGTTTCCAACATGAATGTTTAACTGATAATTCCTCACTCTTTTCACCAGTTTCCAACATGGATGTTTAACTGATAATTCCTCACTATCCTCACCAGTTTCCAACATGGATGTTTAACTGATAATTCCTCACAATTCTCACTAGTTTCCAACATGGATGTTTAACTGATAATTCCTCACTATCCTCACCAGTTTCCAACATGAATGTTTAACTGATAATTCCTCATTATCCTCACCAGTTTCCAACATGGATGTTTAACTGATAATTCCTCACTATCCTCACCAGTTTTCAACATGAATGTTTAACTGATAATTCCTCATTATCCTCACCAGTTTCCAACATGGATGTTTAACTGATAATTTCTCACTATCCTCACCAGTTTCCAATATGGATGTTTAACTGATAATTCCTTACTATCCTCACCAGTTTCCAACGTGGATGTTTAACTGATAATTCCTCACTATCCTGACCAGTTTCCAACATGGATGTTTAACTGATAATTCCTCACTATCCTGACCAGTTTCCAAAATCGATATTTAACTGACATTTCCTCACTATCCTCACCAGTTTCCAACATGGATGTTTAACTGATAATTCCTCACTATCCTCACCAGTTTTCAAAATGGATATTTAACTGACATTTCTTCACTATCCTCACCAGTTTCCAACATGGATGTTTAACTGATAATTCCTCACTTTCCTCACCAGTTTCTAACATGGATGTTTAACTGATATTTCCTCACTATCCTCACCAGTTTTCAATATGGATGTTTAATTGATAATTCCTCACTATCCTCACCAGTTTTCAACAATGATGTTTAACTGATAATTCCTTACTATCCTCACCAGTTTCCAACATGGTTGTTTAATGATAATTCCTCACTATCCTCACCAGTTTCCAACATGGATGTTTAACTGATAATTCCTCACTATCCTCACCAGTTTCCAAAATGGATATTTAACTGACATTTCCTCACTATCCTCACCAGTTTCCAACGTGGATGTTTAACTGATAATTCCTTACTATCCTCACCAGTTTCCAACATGGATGTTTAACTGATAATTCCTCACTATCCTCACCAGTTTCCAAAATGGATATTTAACTGACATTTCCTCACTATCCTCACCAGTTTCCAAAATGGATATTTAACTGATAATTCCTCACTATCCTGACCAGTTTCCAACGTGGATGTTTAACTGATAATTCCTCACTATCCTCACCAGTTTCCAACATGGATGTTTAATTGATAATTCCTTACTATCCTCACCAGTTTCCAACATGGATGTTTAACTGATAATTTCTCACTATCCTCACCAGTTTCCAACGTGGATGTTTAACTGATAATTCCTCACTATCCTCACCAGTTTCCAACATGGATGTTTAACTGATAATTCCTCACTATCCTCACCAGTTTCCAACATGGATGTTTAACTGATAATTTCTCACTATCCTCACCAGTTTCCAACGTGGATGTTTAACTGATAATTCCTCACTATCCTCACCAGTTTCCAACATGGATGTTTAACTGATAATTCCTCACTATCCTCACCAGTTTCCAACATGGATGTTTAACTGATAATTCCTCACTATCCTCACCAGTTTCCAACATGGATGTTTAACTGATAATTCCTCACTATCCTCACCAGTTTCCAACATGAATGTTTAACTGATAATTCCTCACTATTCTCACCAGTTTTCAACATGGATGTTTAACTGATAATTCCTCACTATCCTCACCAGTTTCCAACATGGATGTTTAACTGATAATTCCTCACTATCCTCACCAGTTTCCAACATGGATGTTTAACTGATAATTCCTCACTATCCTCACCAGTTTTTAACATGGATGTTCAACTGATAATTCCTCACTATCCTCACCAGTTTTCAACATGGATGTTTAACTGATAATTCCTCACTATCCTCACCAGTTTTCAACATGGATGTTTAACTGATAATTCCTCACTATCCTCACCAGTTTCCAACATGGATGTTTAACTGATAATTCCTCACTATCCTCACCAGTTTCCAACATGGATGTTTAACTGATAATTCCTCACTATCCTGACCAGTTTCCAACGTGGATGTTTAACTGATAATTCCTCACTCTCCTCACCAGTTTCCAACATGGATGTTTAACTGATAATTCCTCACTATCCTCACCAGTTTCCAACATGGATGTTTAACTGATAATTCCTCACTATCCTGACCAGTTTCCAACGTGGATGTTTAACTGATAATTCCTCACTATCCTCACCAGTTTCCAACATGGATGTTTAACTGATAATTCCTTACTTTCCTCACCAGTTTCCAACATGGATGTTTAACTGATAATTTCTCACTATCCTCACCAGTTTCCAACGTGGATGTTTAACTGATAATTCCTCACTATCCTCACCAGTTTCCAACATGGATGTTTAACTGAGAATTCCTCACTATTCTCACCAGTTTCCAACGTGGATGTTTAACTGATAATTCCTCACTATCCTCACCAGTTTCCAACATGGATGTTTAACTGATAATTCCTCACTATCCTCACCAGTTTCCAACATGAATGTTTAACTGATAATTCCTCACTCTTTTCACCAGTTTCCAACGTGGATGTTTAACTGATAATTCCTCACTATCCCCACCAGTTTCCAACATGGATGTTTAACTGATAATTCCTCACTATCCTGACCAGTTTCCAACATGGATTTTTAACTGATAATTCCTCACTATCCTGACCAGTTTCCAACGTGGATGTTTAACTGATAATTCCTCACTATCCTCACCAGTTTCCAACATGGATGTTTAACTGATAATTCCTCACTATCCTCACCAGTTTTCAACATGGATGTTTAACTGATAATTCCTCATTATCCTCACCAGTTTCCAACATGGATGTTTAACTGATAATTCCTCACTATCCTGACCAGTTTCCAACGTGGATGCTTAACTGATAATTCCTCACTATCCTCACCAGTTTCCAACATGGATGTTTAACTGATAATTCCTCACTATCCTGACCAGTTTTCAACGTGGATGTTTAACTGATAATTTCTCACTATCCTGACCAGTTTCCAATATGGATGTTTAACTGATAATTCCTTACTATCCTCACCAGTTTCCAACGTGGATGTTTAACTGATAATTCCTCACTATCCTGACCAGTTTCCAACATGGATGTTTAACTGATAATTCCTCACTATCCTGACCAGTTTCCAACATGGATGTTTAACTGATAATTCCTCACTATCCTCACCAGTTTCCAACATAGATGTTTAACTGATAATTCCTCACTATCCTCACCAGTTTCCAACGTGGATGTTTAACTGATAATTCCTCACTATCCTCACCAGTTTCCAACATGAATGTTTAACTGATAATTCCTCATTATCCTCACCAGTTTCCAACATGGATGTTTAACTGATAATTCCTCACTATCCTGACCAGTTTCCAACGTGGATGTTTAACTGATAATTCCTCACTATCCTCACCAGTTTCCAACATGGATGTTTAACTGATAATTCCTCACTATCCTCACCAGTTTCCAACATGAATGTTTAACTGATAATTCCTCACTATCCTCACCAGTTTTCAAGTAGTTCTTACACTTCACTGGTTAATTCCTGCAATTCATTAAACTTCTTACGAGCAAAACCCAAAACTCTCATGTAACTGGTTGCTGGTTGGGAGCAGTGAATCAGTAGCCTTCTATATTGGAAGACTACACCACAACCCTTAATGGTTATTCTATCAAGAGTTCCGACCATGGTAATTCATCCAAACTTTTTCATAGCTTCAACTGTATTAAGAGGTTAGCGCCATCAGTTCATCATTGTTAAACTCTTGGTTTACTTCATCTGGTATGTATCTTAGTTTTTCTCTAGCTATTTGGTTAACTGCACTTTGCCCGTTTAAAACTAGAACAAGACGATTCTTTTTTGTCAGCCATCTTCTTTGCCAGGGCATGAAGGCTAAAAGCTTTCTTTAGTGTTTTCTCAATTTCTTTTAACTGTCGAAGCAATCGAATGAAATATACACCCTTCCAAGTTACTTCACTACAACAAAGATAAGACGATGCTTGTCAGACCGAACTTGTTCTATTCTCTCAATAAATAAAACATTTCTGATCGGGGATTATTCAGTATATGAACATCAAAAGTTTAAGTTCCAGGACCTTTTCCAAGTGATTGAAATATTCAGAATATTAAAGTGTGTTTTATATCAAAGCTACAATGACTTATCTCCTGTGTTCACTGTGGAGAATCACATCCTGGGTTTTAGCCTAAATTTAATATATAAACGAATAACAAGATTACACAGGAGGTTATACGTGTAATTTTACTACAAATAACGAACATGGTTGGTCAAAAGTAACTACACAAGAGAATAACCTAGTAAATAGTAGTAGCAATCTCTCTAGAGCGGGTGTTTAAATAGGGGGCGTCCAGGAAAATGTCTCGACATTCTAACACAGAAAACAGTACCAAAACACATCAGTAAAATGGGCGTTCAGTGTAAAGTTGCGTTGTTTTAACATAGAAAATGTCATAAGGAATCATAATAGAGCGAGCATTTAAATTGAGGGCATTCAAGATAAATTATCATTGTTCTAACATAGAAAGGACAACAGCAATCATATTACAGAGAGCGTTCACCTCGAGAGTATTAAAGACAAATTATTTTCCTAACTCAGAGAAGACTACCAATAATCATACTGGAGCGGGCGTTCAAACTGATGGCGTTCAGGGCAAAGTCTCGTTGTAAGTAGCGCAGACATAAAGCTGTGCCACTGGGGGTGGGGTGGGGGTCGGGTGGTTGACAAACAAATTCTAACCATAGAATATTACACCAGCAATCACAATATAGTGGGCGTTTAAACTGAAAGCATTCTGGACATATTATCATTACTTTAGCATATAAAATAGCACCAAACAGCACAATATAGGGCGTTTAAGTTGAGGTTGTTCTGGAGAAACTCTCATTCATTCAAAATGTATATGAAAACTTTAAATTAAGTTCAAAATGTGTCCGGATATAGTTTATTTTGGTCCATCCTGTACAAAGAGAGTTTGATTTGTACTTTGAAAGATTTGATAAGGTGAATTAGTTGTTCACGATACAGTAAAACTCATAAGGATAAAATAACTGACGGGTATCTATTTATTGCGTTTTTAGTTGTACATACAACGTCAAGTTCGGTTAAAGTAGGAAGCTAATAAGACGTCAGAGCCAAAGCAAAATCATGTTAAATGCGATCGATGTTTATAAAACAGAAATCTTTAAAAAAACTATAAAAAGAAATCCAGGAAGAACTAATTGATAAAAACAGGCTTTTTCAAATAGTCGCTGGCAACACAAATTAATATAATAGTAGAGTGTTGTTTAATAACAATGAAAAAACCCTTTCATTGAATTTTTATGGAACTTACACAACAGAGGCCTGGCATGGCCAAACGCGTAAGGCGTGCGACTCGTGATCCGAGGGTCGCGGGTTCGCGCCCGCGTCGCGCTAAACATGCTCGCCCTCCCAGCCGTGGGGGTGTATAATGTGACGGTCAATCCCACTATTCGTTGGTAAAAGAGTAGCCCAAGAGTTGGCGGTGGGTGGTGATGACTAGCTGCCTTCCCTCTAGTCTTACACTGCTAAATTAGGGACGGCTAGCACAGATAGCCCTCGAGTAGCTTTGTGCGAAACTCAAAAAAACAAACTTACACAACAATTGTTTTCGTTTATTGTATTTCGTGCTCTTTTTTTATTCCTACGTTTCCGAAATCCTCTAGACTTAAAAAAAGTTATTTGAAAACAGTAATTGTATAAAATAAAATCCCATAGGTGGAGAAAGATCTGTAGCAACAACCAATGTTGCCAGGACATCAAAACTTTCTGCGTTGTAAGTTGTCTTCAATGACTATATGACTTTTAAAAACTATAAGAAAAACGCAAACTAATTATAATTTACCTTCGAGGGAAGTACTTTTTGAAGAAAGTCATAAAAGTTTACATTCGTGAAAATAACTAGAAGACATTTGGAGTAATAGTTTAGGCTTAAGTGTTCGACAATTGACTAGTTTACCCGTGTTATTAGTTAGGCATAGCACAAAATTATGTTTCATGAACATTAAATAATTTATCTTTGTAATCCCTGAATATCTAGTGTAACAACGTTCTGAACCTTATAGTTTTAGGTTCGCGTCCCTTTGAAGCATAATTTGTTTCGCGTTTTGGGGCCGTCGGTGCGTAATAAGGGTGACTGTCTAATCCCGCTACTTGTTCAGATAATAGTTGCCTAAGAATTAAAGGCAGGTGTTGTTGACTAGCTTTCTTCCCTTTGGTCTACCAGCTTAAAATTAGGGTTTATTTGTAATTAAGCACAAAGTTATACAATGACCTACATCTGATCTGTCCACCACGGGAACCGAAACCTGGTTTCCAGTGTTGTAAGTCCGCAGACATGCTGCTGTGCCACTGGGTGGATTAAAGTTAGGAAAAGCTATACTTAGATAGCCCTTGTAAAACTTGACGAGAAAATATAAAAAAAAAAAAAACATATTTCTATTTTCTGGTACTTTGATATGAAACGTAAGTATTAGTACAAGAACACAGAGGTCTCTGTCTACTCTCCCTCCCTAAAGTATGGTTAATTCTGAAGTAGGTAGTTCATACAATACTGCAGAAAAATTAGTTTCAAAACGTAATGTCATTTTTAATTAAAATTACAAACGACAGTACACAAGAAGAACTTACCTTAGAATTAGTTTCTTCTAGTGATTCTAGTTGCTTAATCTGTCGAGATTCAACTGTTTTGTCTTTTACCCGTGTTATCCTTCCTTGGAGTATATTTCTTTATTTTTCATGAAAATACGGAAATATTTTGTGTAAGAAATATCATCTCAGAACATTCTGACATATTACGTATAGTTTAATCAAACTTAACATTGCTTTAGTGTTTTATTGTCCAGTAAAATGTCAAAGATTCATTGTCTATATAAGGCCTAAGTTTCTGAGCCCCAACAGAGATCTTTATGTTAATAAGATGCAGACATTAGACTTATGTCCCAGGGTATTTAAATTATGATTTAAATTATTTAAATGTAATTTATACATACAACATTTGTTAGGAATAAGACTGGGACATCACATCCATCTTCGGAAGATTTTTTTCATTCAACCTGACAGGTAAAATGGCCCCCGATCAAAATAATTTATTTTTTATTATAAATGATTTATATACAATCTTCGTTTGAACTAAGATAATATTTATAATAATAAAAAGTTTATTTTAAAACAATTTGTTTTTAATAATATTTTTTTTGGTGAAAACTTGCGTTTCAAAATTTGGTGGCTGACTTCTACTACTTGTAAGACACGATTATTTGCCATAACCTTTAAACTAAGAGTGGTATTTATTGTTAGCTACAAGCTAAGGTTTCTTGGTCGATAAAATTCAAGAATATCGTATCGACATTCGTTTTTAGCTCCAAATTAACAGAAAAGAATGTTATAAAATATTGAGCAGTGTAAGACAAGGTGTGGACTCAGCAGATAGTCTGATGTGGCTTTGCTATAAGAAAAACATGCATACATACACAATGGGCTATGTAAATTCTGTACACCGTGAGGACCCGAACCTTAGGTTTCAGCATTGTTTAGTCCTTAATATTTCCGTTGAATCACCGAGAAACCCATGGAATTCAAAAATAATTGGTAGACCAGCTTGTTGAAAACTGATAGGTAACTAGAAAACAAAGTTATCAAACAGAAAAGAAACAGTTTTAGATTTGTTGTTGAATTTCACGAGGGTTATCTGCGTTAACGGTCCCTAGTCATCACCATTTACTGCCAACTCTTGGGATACTCTTTTACCAATGAATAGTGGGATTGACCATCACATTACAACGCCCCCACGGCTGAAACGATGAATATGTTCAGTGGGGCAGGGTTTCAACCCCGCGACTGCGAGTCAAGCACCCTCACCACCTTGACGTGTCGGATGGAAGAACTATATAAGTAAAAGAACTATATAATTAGAAGAACTATATAAGCAGAAGAACTATATAATTAGAAGAACTGTATAAGTAGAACTATATAATTAGAAGAACTATATAAGCAGAAGAACTATATAATTAGAAGAACTGTATAAGTAGAACTATATAATTAGAATAACTATATAATTAGAAGAACTGTATAGGTAGAACTATATAATTAGAATAACTATATAATTAGAAGAACTGTATAGGTAGAAGAACTGTATAATTAGAAGAACTGTATAAGTAGAACTATATAATTAGAATAACTATATAATTAGAAGAACTGTATAGGTAGAATAACTATATAATTAGAAGAACTATATAATTATTATATGAAAATGAATAGATAGGAATAATTAAACTCTCCACAATACGTTAAGATATGTTTAAAAAACAACTGTAATTCGTACGACAGTTTTCGCGTGGATATCTTTCGATATCATTATATGTGAAGTTTATTGAACCCAATAGTCAAGTTTGAAATAAAGAAAAAAATATTTTCAATTAAAATACGTAATCTACAAAATTATACGAGTTTTTGGTTTATATATTGGTGACGATTCATATATTAACATATGAAAATCGTTTTTACAAAAGACACTTCCATAATGAGGGATATATCTGGAGTTCAGTGTTTACGGTTTATATTATACATTATTCGGAGTGATATCCGGAGTTCGCTGTTTACATTCACATTGTTCGGAGTGATATCTGGAGTTCAGTGTTCACGGTTTACATTACACATTGTTCGGAGTGATATCTGGAGTTAGTGTTCACGGTTTACATTACACATTGTTCGGAGTGATATCTGGAGTTAGTGTTCACGGTTTACATTATGCATTGCTCGAAGTGATATCTGGAGTTCAATGTTCACGGTTTACATTATGCATTGTTCGGAGTGATATCTGGAGTTCAATGTTCACGGTTTACATTATGCATTGTTCGGAGTGATATCTGGAGTTCAATGTTCACGGTTTACATTATGCATTGTTCGGAGTGATATCTGGAGTCAGTGTTCACGGTTTACATTATACATTGCTCGAAGTGTTTTCTGGAACCAGCGTGCATTAATTATATTACAATTTGTGATATAAACCATTCAGCTAGCGTGTCTGTATTAGCTGGTGTGTTAAACACAGGTTTCATATGCTATCAATATAAGCTCCATAAGGCCCAGAATAAGAGAAGAATACATTACATCTTCTTCTTCAGGGGTGTAATATTCCACACGTTATATCTTTCACTAGGATGTAATATTCTACACGTTATATTTTTCACTAGGATGTAATATTCTACACGTTATATCTTTCATTAGGATGTAATATTCTACACGTTATATCTTTCACTAGGATGTAATATTCCACACGTTATGTCCTTCACTAGGATGTAATATTCTATACGTTATGTTTTTTACTAGGATATAATATTCTACACTGTACGTCCTTCACTAGAATGTAATATTCTACGCGGTATGTCCTTCACTAGGGATGTAATATTCTACACGTTATGTCTTTCGCTATGATGTAATATTCTACACGTTATGTCTTTCACTAGGATGTAATATTCTACACGTTATGTCCTTCACTAGGATGTAATATTCTATACGTTATGTTTTTTACTAGGATATAATATTCTACGCGGTATGTCCTTCACTAGGATGTAATATTCTACGCGTTATGTCTTTCGCTATGATGTAATATTCTACACGTTATGTCCTTCACTAGGATATAATATTCTACGCGGTATGTCCTTCACTAGGATGTAATATTCTACGCGGTATGTCCTTCACTAGGATGTAATATTCTACGCGGTATGTCCTTCACTTGGATGTAATATTCTACGCGGTATGTTCTTCACTAGGATGTAATATTCTACGCGGTATGTCCTTTACTAGGATGTAATATTCTACGCGGTATGTTCTTCACTAGGATGTAATATTCTACACGTTATGTCCTTCATTAGGATGTAATATTCTATGCGATATGTCCTTCATTAGGATGTAATATTCTACACGTTATGTTCTTCACTAGGATGTAATATTCTATGCGATATGTCCTTCATTAGGATGTAATATTCTACACGTTATGTTTTTTACTAGGGTGTAATATTCTACACGTTACGTCGTACACTAGCTTGTGATATTCTTTGCGGTATGTCCTGCACCTGAACTTAGCTAGAGCAGTTTCCAGTCTTGTTTACTTAAAGCAGGACTGCAGTCTTATTAAAAAGAAAGGACTTTTAAATTAGTCGTTAAATTTCATAACAACTAGGTAGAAGTTCTTTGCTGTTTCTTTTGATAAAGTAACATTTAGTGAAAAGTTAACGTCTTCTTTTTTAGTAGTTTTGTCTCAAACAAATTAAATTTCCCTTTCCTTCTTTGTACGGTTTGTAATTTTAGCATTTAACCAAAAATTATATTAAAAACGAGGAAGTAAAAAAAAAGTCATTTTAAATGTAGATTAGGCCTATGTGCCGATAAGAAAACCCGTTTATTTTGTTATCTGTTCTCTACGGACAAAAAATGAAATGAAAACTTTTCGCTCTCTACATTGTCTCAAACATTACAAATGAACCATTCTAGTGGTTTTCTAAGACAAGTCTCTTAACTTCAAAAAAATGATAATAATAGCTCTTGCTTTAAGATCTTGGTTTATCTTCCGATAGATTGAATTTGGTTCCATATTCTAAAATAATGTCTTAGATAATTATTACCCCTTAGTTGAATGCGAAAAATAATTATTTACTGTACGACAGTGTCTTTAGTGTTATTTATCACTAAAAAAATATCATTGTTTACAAATTATTACAAGTGCTGAACTTAAATACTCAAAACAAAATAATTTACAGATTCGTTATTTCAATTTTTTTATTGAATCTTTAAAATATTTTCTATTTCAACGTTTATTATATTATGAGTCAAAATAATAGGGTTTTCTCAGTAGACCTTAAAATAAGTAGAATATTTTAAAAAAATATTTAATGAAAGCAATATAAGTATTACTTTCATTGGTATAATTCTTAGAAAGTATTTAATCAAAACAATACATTTACTGTTATTTATAACATCACTCTTAGAATGTCTCTAATCAACAGAATATACTTATTATTGTTAACTATATCACACTTAAAAGTCTTCAACCACACAATAGTTTTATTAATATCACGCTTAAAAGGTTTTTAATAAATAGAATAACTTACTAATGTTAACAATATCACACTTAAAAGTTTTCAACCACACAATAGTTTTATTAATATCACGCTTAGAAAGTTTTTAATAAATAGAATAACTTACTAATGTTAACAATATCACACTTAAAAGTTTTCAACCACACAATAGTTGTATTAATATCACGCTTAGAAGGTTTTAATAAATAGAATAACTTACTAATGTTAACAATATCACACTTAAAAGTTTTCAACCACACAATAGTTGTATTAATATCACGCTTAGAAGGTTTTTAATAAATAGAATAACTTACTAATGTTAACAATATCACACTTAAAAGTTTTAAACCACACAATAGTTGTATTAATATCACGCTTAGAAGGTTTTTAATAAATAGAATAACTTACTAATGTTAACAATATCACACTTAAAAGTTTTAAACCACACAATAGTTGTATTAATATCACGCTTAGAAAGTTTTTAATAAACAGAATAACTTACTAATGTTAACAATATCACACTTAAAAGTTTTAAACCACACAATAGTTGTATTAATATCACGCTTAGAAGGTTTTTAATAAATAGAATAACTTACTAATGTTAACAATATCACACTTAAAACTTTTCAACCACACAATAGTTGTATTAATATCACGCTTAGAAAGTTTTTAATAAATAGAATAACTTACTAATGTTAACAATATCACACTTAAAACTTTTCAACCACACAATAGTTGTATTAATATCACGCTTAGAAAGTTTTTAATAAATAGAATAACTTACTAATGTTAACAATATCACACTTAAAACTTTTCAACCACACAATAGTTTTATTAATATCACGCTTAGAACGTTTTTAATAAATAGAATAACTTACTAATGTTAACAATATCACACTTAAAACTTTTCAACCACACAATAGTTGTATTAATATCACGCTTAGAAGGTTTTTAATAAATAGAATAACTTACTAATGTTAACAATATCACACTTAAAAGTTTTCAACCACACAATAGTTTTATTAATATCACGCTTAGAAGGTTTTTAATAAATAGAATAACTTACTAATGTTAACAATATCACACTTAAAAGTTTTCAACCACACAATAGTTGTATTAATATCACGCTTAGAAGTTTTTAATCAACAGTAGATCTCCTTTATATTTACACTGATCAAGTGACTTTTCGTAAGAAACTCATGTGGCTGATGAGGTGCATAGCCTTATTCTATGAAGTACACATGTGGAGTCTTTTGAATTGTCCTTTAGAATTAGTGTGTGTATAGATATATATACATGTGGATTGTGTTGCTAGATGTATACAATGTTGTAAACACGATTATATTATCACATATTAAAATTTATTGTTTGCAAGGATTAACACATAACATTTTTGAATACATAATACATAATAACACATAATACATTTTAATTCATAATAACACATAATACATTTTAATACATAATAACACATAATACATACTAACACATAATACATTTTTAATACATAATACATAATAACACATAATATATTTTTAATACATAATACATTTTCAATACATAATACATAATAACACATAATATATTTTTAATACATTATAACACATAATATATTTTTTTACAAGTCTTATTCTAGTAATCATCGATAATTCCATTCATAAAATTAGTGTCTGATGTGTCAAGTAAAAAACACAAAAATTATTCATTTATTAGTAACTCATGTTTATATGAGATAACCACATTTCGAACAGTTCACGGATTTGTCCTTTCTGTTAAAAACAATCAATTAATTTGTTATTGTACAATTAATTTTAACGTGTTTTACTCATCTCTATAAGATGCATTTTAATACATTTTCTTATATATAGTATAAATTAATATTGTGTTTTATGTTTTAAATAAATAATGTGTCTGTTTGAAGAGAAACAAAAAAAACCTTCTCTCTATAATATGTGTTAAAATCCGTTTGTCTCATCAATATGGAGAGGGTAAGAGTGACGTAAGTGTCAAGAAATCCGAGTGCAACTTTATAAATATCTACTTTGATGGGGAGTGAGTTTGTCGTTTACACTCACGTGCTTTCGCCACGTCACACGAGCTATAAGGTCATCCGACCGTAACGTAAATGACTTTTAGTCCCAGTTCAAATACTTTCGCTGCCTTTACAGGTGAGAGAAATCGGTTACATGAAATACGAAAGCACATCTTATAAATAGGCTACAAAGCAAAGATTCTTTATGACGAGAGACCCGCTTGAAGTAAATAAATAAAGTTGTTCTCTGCTTGTCAATAAAAGTGTTAATACCAGATGTTCTGAGAAAAAAAAAAATAAAGTAGAGAACAGTTAATAACAAATTAGCGGTTTGTATACAACTTGAAGGTAGTAGAAGTTTCGAAGAAAAACATACAAATGCCATGTTTTTTTCTTTAAAATGAGAGTTGCTGATCATATGAAATAGACTTTTAATATTAACAGCATGCACAAACGGTTTAAAACTGTTACACCGATCAGTAGCTAAATATTTTCCCATGTTTTATATATATTAGATAGTGAAAATAGCGGTTTACGTCACGTATCTTTCACATAGACAGTAAAAACAGCAGTTTACGTCATGTAGCTACAACAAACATCTGTTAGAGAGTGAAAACAGCAGTTTACGTCAGGTGGCTCCAACATTTGTTAGACAGTGAAAACAATAGTTTATGTTAGATGGCTCTACCATATATTAGAAAATGGAAACAGCAGTTTACGTCAGGTGGCTCTAACATATATTAGACAATGGAAACAGCAGTTTACGTCAGGTGGCTCTAACATATGTTAGACAGTAAAAACAGTAGTTTATGTTAAGTGGCTCCAACATCTGTTAGACAGTTAAAACAGTAGTTTACGTTAGGTGGTTCCAATATATATTAGACAATGGAAACAGCAGTTTACGTTAGGTGGCTCCAACATCTGTTAGACAGTGAAAACAGGAGTTTATGTTAGATGGCTCCAACATATGTTGACAGTTAAAACAGTAGTTTACGTTAGGTGGTTCCAACTAATATTAGACAATGGAAACAGCAGTTTACGTTAGGTGGCTCCAACATCTGTTAGACAGTGAAAACAGGAGTTTATGTTAGATGGCTCCAACATATGTTAGACAGTGAAAACAGTAGTTTATGTTAAGTGGCTCCAACATCTGTTGGACATTGAAAACAGTAGTTTACGTTAGGTGGTTCTAACATATATTAGACAATGGAAACAGCAGTTTGCGTTAGGTGGCTTCAACATATATTAGACAGTTTAAACAGCAGTTTACGTTAGGTAGCTCCAACATCTGTTAGAGAGTGAAAACAGCAGTTTACGTTAGGTGGCTCCAACATCTGTTAGACAGTGAAAACAGCAGTTTACGTTAGGTGGTTCCAACATATATTAGACAGTGAAAACAGCAGTTTACGTTAGGTGGCTCCAACGATGTTGGACAGTGAAAACAGTTAGGTGGCTCCAACATATGTTAGACAGTGAAAACAGGAGTTTATGTTAGGTGGCTCCAATATATGTTAGACAGTGAAAACAGCAGATTGCGTTAGGTGGCTCCAACATATATTAGACAGTTTAAACAGCAGTTTACGTTAGGTGGCTCCCACATCTGTTAGAGAGTGAAAACAGCAGTTTACGTTAGGTGGCTCCAACGTCTGTTCAGAGAGTAAAAAAAAAGCGGTTTACGTCACGTAGCTCCAACATAGACAGTAAAAACAGCAGTTTACGTCTATGGCTCCAACATCTGTTACACATTAAATTCATCAGTATTTGTCGTGTTTCCTTGTTCTAGTCTCTTGGCTAAGTGAAGAAACTCAGTATATTGTTAATGGATGTAATAGACACGTTTACTGGTAATATGTTGAAGTGACTGAAATTAGCTAAGGGTTCATCGTTTATTCTTTATTAGTTACGTAATATAGAAGAAGGTGCTCAATGTTGTACGTATCGGGTAGAATGGTCACGTAGAATGTACAACCGGTCTTCTTTAACAGTCTCACCGTTTAACTATGTTTAATAACAGCTACTGTAGTTCAACATGTCTATTGCAGTCTCACCGTTTAACCATGTTTAAAAACAGCTACTGTAGTACAACATAGTATCTTTAACAGTATTTAATAACTATATAATGACGTTCAGCATACTAAAAATATGACCAAACCTTTAGTGAAAGTATGTAAATGATATACTGTGTACTTAGAATACATTAAAGATATATTATCATACAATGCGTTTAAGTTATTGGAATGTACTAATACGTCGTACTTTGTTAATCATATAGAAGCTTGTAACACTTGGTTTATTCCCAATATGTTTATTTATGTTATGACTTGTTCTTTAATTCCAGTCTCTAACTCATTCAGTAGCAAGTTTTCAGACTTATAATGCTAAAATCTGAGACTAGATTCCTTTTAGTTTCGTGCTTACATAAAATTATAATCAGTTTTGAATATCTATTTTCAAAGGTTTTTTTTGAGAATCTTAGTTTATTTTCAGGTGTGATTTTTACAAAGTGTAAATACTCTCTGCGACTGTCGCCACCTGGATTATTTTAGATTCAACATCGATAGTGTAATGAGCTCCTTAAACGATGTTTTTCAAAGGAAGCGATCGAAAAACGGCTTTCCATGTAGTCTAGTTCTAAGTACAAACAAATACGAGTCCGTAATAAAATGTTTAACCTGAAAGGGTTTCTTACACGTATTTACGGAAAATGAGCAATATGGACAGAAACTTGGGTGTTACCGTCTCTCATTTTGGACTTCTTGAAAAGAGAAGGAAACCAACGAGCAGTGCCTGCTGTCAGACTTTGTTT